>NC_051180.1:28986323-29228392 GCF_013339695.2 Rhipicephalus sanguineus
CACACCTGCGTATCAGTTTACGCAATTGCAAATGAACTACCCTACGTATAGGTTGCGTAAATTATGCGTATCGAACGCGACACTTAAAGAAGGGTGATCGGTAGGTTTCTTGCGAAAATGTAACCTGGGGGATTGTGCCGTATTCATGTCAAGTGGAAGCTAGGTAGCAGCAATTATCGCTGCCTGCAGGGGCAGACGGTGTGCCACTACTCGGGCAGTTTGTTTTTCTTTCACGCTATTTCATGTTTTGTTGGGCTTAAGAAACAAAGGCGTCGGCACGTCGGCGACAATAAGCGAACAAGAAGGGCTAAACCAGCACGATCCACACTGTAACAAAGAGAGTCCATTGAGGCACTTATTTCGTGTCATGGGGTCACCATAGTTTAATCGCGCAGACAGGCGTATGTAAAGAAAGAAAGAAAGAAAGAAAGAAAGAAAGAAAGAAAGAAAGAAAGAAAGAAAGAAAGAAAGAAAGAAAGAAAGAAAGAAAGAAAGAAAGAAAGAAAGAAAGAAAGAAAGAAAGAAAGAAAGAAAGAAAGAAAGAAAGAAAGAAAGATAAACAAAAAGGCGGATCTGTAATTATGGAGGAGAACGGGTGATTTTATGCCGTATATTTAAGAGGGGACTTCGGGTGTGCGTCGTGGGCCGACGGCCTTCCTTCGCCTCCCACTGCGAGAAGCCAGCCGCCAGCGCCTGTCGAATTACGACCACGTTGGCATGAATAGCGTTCCTTGGCGTGCGTGCGCAAATTCGCGATTTTAGGAAATGATAAGCTCACAAGAAGTGACTTTCTATGAATAAGCTGTCTCTAGTGTCCTCGTCGGGAGTTCTTTACGTGCGTGCAATTTTGAAGTAATATGGGGCGTCAACATTATTGCAAGGCTTCTTGCGCGTCGTATGCAGAGCTGGGATGTGTGTTTTCAGAAAGTGCAGTTTATATATCGTTCTGATGGTTTTTTGATAAGACAATTCAATGGCACCAATTATAATAGGTGTTTGAGAGTGTGTATTCGAGATAGCTGTGTATTACTTGCATGCAACTAATATTGCTAGTATAATGTATATGGCGGCTTCGCTTTTGCCGTGTAAAATGTCCGGCATTGATGCCTAATCAAGCGTTTTTGCTTGACCGGGCCACGCAATGCGCGATCGAATTGAAAGAACGAAGATATAGAATAATATCGAGTATTATCATAAATTAGTGTTACTGCATACATGTCTGTGCGTATCATTTCGTTCATTTGACTGCCTTCCTATGGGTTGTGTTCTGATCTTTCGCGTATGTGCGTGATCTCAGACTTAATCTACTCTGATCATATACTTTCTGTTCTTTCTTTTTTTATTTTCTAAGGGCAGTCACACTGTGCCTTCAGAAGATTAATTCGGTTGGTGCCTCACCACGAGGCCATCGAGATATTCCTTTATACTGCGCTCGCCTTTCCCCGAATTGCGAATTCAACGCCGTGTTTTAAGAAAAGTCAGATTATTTCCTGAAGGTTCGTGCTTGTAGTTCTGAACGAGCTTGTTGATTCTCGTAGAAGAAATTTTAAGGCTAATTTGTCATTTCATGCGTGATGTGTAACAACAAATATATTCCAACTTGGTTGCCTACATCAGCTCCTAGACAGTTTTGAGCACAACAACAAGGAAAATAATTGTTCCTAGCATTCGAACACTGTCGTACCTGAGTGCTACTTTCAAAATTACTGTACATGTGTGGCTTTACAAGCTGCCTGTGCGCTGTCATGATATACTCAGTACTTTATTGCTAACTGACCTTATAGTGAAGGTACAACATTTTCTTGCGGTAAACAATAAATGTCCGTTTCGAGGTCCTCACTACAGCGAAATCGAACTGCAATGTTTGCGGTAGCATTGACTGCAATGTTAAATCGCACTCTGCCTTCTGATGAAGCCCAGACAAATGGCTGAAACGTTTATGTAGAATCCCCTGAAAAATGTGCACTCATGCTTTGGGAATGTGCCTGGAGAGTTAGTCGCTGCCGCCGCTCACTTCGCAACGCATGTTAGGCGGGGACGAACTCCGGGAGCAATCGTTGCTGCTACCACCGCGCGAGGGCAGCGGCCGGCCGCCGCCGCGGCTGTGGTCACTGCTGCGGATCGGCTGCGTTGGCGTCGCTGCCGCTCGTAGGCCGCACTCACCAGCGACAAGCTGACCGACCAACTTTGTGCCGTCCGGCAAGCCGAAGATGCCGCCCGGGTCCAAGGACTTCGAGCCGTCACCTGACGCCATCATCATCCACGGAGGGTGGGACGGGACATGGGTTAATCCCCTCTCCCCCCCGCCTAGTCCGGTGGAAACTGCCGGACCGTTAATAAAGATTTTTCATTCATTCAATGACGTCCACTAGAACCAATGACGCCTTATGTCATCTCAATCAACGGGTGGATTACTTCTTGTTGTCAGAACCCAAAGATTTCTGTCATAATCATTGACAGAGACCTCGGTTGGAGCCTGCACGTGGCCTAGATGAAGCAGCGCCTGACAGCAATTTCCCACTTGTTTAGGTTCTTGGCAGGAAAGAGGTGGGGTATGTCAGTAGACGCAATGCTGGAACTCTACAGAGCGCTCTTTTTCGGTTTTTTGAGGTATAGTCTGGGTGTGCTGAGCAGCACTTGCACGACAAATATTCGTGTTCTACAGGCAGCACAAGCTCAAGCACTCAGAGTTTGCCGTGGTTTGACCAGATGTACGTCAACAGAGTCAACTATTGCGATTGCTCAGAGCCGCCCAATGCAAACTAAGCCCTAAGAACGCACATCAGACATTTGGGACGTGCCCCACGTGCCCCCTGTCACCATCTTGCAACACTGCCTTCAGACAGGCGCCAAGCATCGTTCTATAAAGCTATCATCAAGTACAACGACAACTTTCCCTCGGCCTTCACCCCTGCATTAAACCATCGATGCCCCCTTGGCGTCTTATTCGACCCACACTGCATCTCAGTGTACCTGGAATCGGGAAAAAATCTGGGCTGTTGTCGCCAGTGCTGAGACAACTGTCTTTGCTTCTTTTGCACGAGATGTATGCGGACAGTGTAGATATTTTACTGATCGTTCCACAAACCTCCGGTGTTCGTCCGGTCCATTGGATGGCCCCGCAAGTGCTATCACACTTAGCTTTAGGACTGACCACACAACAGCACCGACATCTGTGGAATTAGCTGCTCTGCGCGCTGCAGTTTGTCTACTCAATCGGAATCCACCTCGACAATGATCGAATTTCAGTGCCTCAAAGGCAGCTCTACAATCTGTGCTATCAGCTCTGCGTTGCCGGCCGCACGAACAGCTTGTATTCGAGATAAAATGTCTCCTCCACAATCACATGACAAAGGAAACCATGTGACGGTTCAGTGGATGCCAAGTCACTGCGGCGTCATAGGGAACGAGCACGCCGATAATACCGCTCGGGCAGCTCTGGAAGGCACACAGGAAGAAACCATGCCACATAGAACGTCCGACGCTGCCAGCAGGCTTCGAGTGCTTGCAGAGGAGTTCACGCTCTCTCCGTGGTGCACACCAAGCAGCCAGACCAACCCGACCAATCTTCAACACCACCTGTCTTCTTTGATGCATCTTTGTATGCCGCTGTACTCCGCCGAGGAGAGGCCACTCTGCTTTGTCGCTAATGGCTAGGGGTGGCATTAACGAAAAATTTGTCATTTCTCATGGGAATGGCCGACAACACTCTTTGCGATGCCTGTCGTTGCGAGGAGACGTTACGGCACATTCTGTGCGACTGTCCGTGACGTAATGTTCAGGGACACTCCTTGGCGTCCGCTCTAGCGCACCTTGACAATAGGCCAATATCTGTTGAAGCAATTCTTACATGTCTCCGACAGAAGACATCGCATCTGCAGGCGACCAATGCGCTACTTCGTTTTTTAAAGGAAACGGACTTGGACAAGCTGCTGGGACACTGATGTCGCGTACCACGCAAGAGGGATGAACTGTGACTAACTGTGACTGACTGTGTATGTGTTGTGTTGTGTGCTGTCTTTCTCTCTCTTTCGTTTCTCTGCTCTCTTTCCTCTCCATCTTTAAATCTCTCCCACCCTGCTCCCATGTGTGGGGTTGTTCTAAACTGGTTAACCTCCCTGCCTTTCCTCCTCTACTATTTCTTCTTCTTTATGTACAATACATGATCGCTACGATGGCAGAACCATATTGCGCCCAAGTTTTCACGCAGAAATGTTCATGTGAATCTTGCCTATGCGAAAGACCATGAAAATTTTTAAAGCCTAATTCAATGCATAATAAATGTGAAACTTAAGCCACCCGCGCATATTTTCAAGACAAGTTTGACGAATAGATGTACCAACTAAGTATGATTGTCTTAGACCCGGCACCTTATTTGTAACGCCTCTCTTCCATATTAACGCCGCTCTTTCATATGCGCAAGTATTCCACTCTATGAAGCATTTATAACTACCGCAACTAGAGCCTAAGCTTGTCAGTGACATAGAACAGGACATAGAAATAGGAACTATAAGATAAAACGTATAGCAGATTCTAGACACTTTCTATAGCAGTTACTAAACCACGTTCTAGACATAAATCCGCATTAGCGAGACATTTCAACCTTAGAAAAAAAAAAAAAAACCTTGAAAAGCACGTGCTATCAACATGCGCAGAGAACGACAAAGAGCTAGGCTCGCAAAAAGAGCTTGACTCTAATTTTGTTAATCGTAACAACATCCTCGGTTGCGACATTAAGCTGTTGTAGTGTAACCGACATTCCTTTCTTTTCTTTCGAATTGTTAGTCGAATCGTGAAACTGGAGACTTCGGGGAAAGTGGATAGTCAATAAAGTGCACCGAATTCGCAGGCTGCCTAGGATGGGAGGCCCCATATGTAAAGCGTTCATTGTAATTGCGCTAATCTGCACTTAGGATAATGGTCGCGACGGTAGAACGCGTCCTTTGAATTTTACGTCTGACCCCAAAACACTGCTAAACTTTCCAATCAATTAGTGCGCCGATGCGGCTTCCTGGCGTGATGAAAGTATGATAAACTTGAGTGGCTTCTAAAGCGATTCCTGCAGCCCGACAACCAATTCATTATTAAGGCTTGCAAATTTATGCAATGGCAGTCTTACGTAATACAATGACGAAACTATTTTCGGCTCTCTAGGGAAGAGAATTGCGGCAAAGCTTTGGAGACGTTGGCTCACTGGGTGATAACGAATATTTTCGGCTGCGGAGAGCGAGGGTGCGCGCTTAGTTGCTTTCGTGTGTGTGCGTGTGTGTGTGTGTGTGTGTGTGTGCGTGTGTTGTGTGTGTGTGTGTGTGTGCGTGCGTCCGTGCGTCCGTGCGCGCGCGCGCGTGTGTGTGTGTGTGTGTGTGTGTGTGTGTGTGTGTGTGTGTGTGTGTGTGTGTGTGTGTGTGTGTGTGTGTGTGTGTGTGTGTGTGTGTGTGTGTGTGTGTGTGTGTTTGTGTGTGTGTGTGTGTGTGTGTGCGCATTGTGTGTTGGGTCAAACTCGCGTTGGGTCAAAATGACCACGGTCATGAAAACATAACGACCACTATCTGATTATTTTTCTTGTCCTGCTTGAATAGTGAGTGATCCGAACGGTACTATGCTCACGTTTTCATGAGGGTCAACCGCTACTGAGGGGTGGATGATAAAACAAGAACAGAACCGCTATACATTAAACGATTATCACAAGGCACTATGCGTAATACTTATTTCAGATATAGGCCAGCATTATACACACCACATAAGAAATTGAGGAGGTTCTAAAAGGATAGAAGTTGTAAGTACTCCTATTTCTTCGAATGGAAGCTCGCGACTGAAGGGCCTGTGGAGTCTTGTTGCCTCAGCTAGCAAAGCGTGCTAACCGATCCTTGGCTTCTTTTCATGTGCTGTGACGTCCTTGCTTCAGTGCACTGCGCGAGTGCTCAATATTCCGCCACCTACTATTACTTACATCTCCTGCATCAAAAGGTCACTGCACTATCAACAATGATTTTGGCGGATGGGCATCTCATGTGTGCATGTTTGCACATCTGTGAAACAAGAAGGAAATGGAGCCCAAAGATTTATCTTTGTATTCCCCTATGCTTATCTTCTTTTCCCATGTGTCTATATGGCATGCATGGCAGACTTCGGCGTATTGTATCTAAGCTTAGGTCTCATTGCTTCATGCCAAACATAAAAAATATAGTGTTATGTGATATGGCACTGTGCACTACATTACTGTCATGGTCGATAACGCCACGAATCTGCAGTCTTGATTCCTTGAATAAGGCTTATAATTGTTTTCACATAAATGGAAAGGTCTATTCCACTTGTGGCAATGCCTATAAGAAAGATGTGCTTCAACAGTTTAACTTATCTTTTCAGCAGCTGACACGCCAGAACTACGTGCGAATTCAACATTTCGTAGCGGTCGCAAGAAACTCATTTAAGCCTACAATAAGACGAAGCCTTCTCCCAATGGTCGCCAGTGATACCCTTGCCACTTGCCACTCAACTTAAACCTGCACTTTTCCTACTATTTCTTAACTGAAGGACTCGTATAGTGTCACTTTCTTAAATTGAAATAAAAAAAGAACATCTGTAGCTGCTATGAAGAAACGACCAAGCGCAAATTAAGCTTTAAGAAGTGAGTCATTTAACTAAGAGTGCTGCATATTCTAGTAAGAAATAGCTCGTAGATATTCGAAATAAGTGCGGGAATATAACATACGCACTGCATTGTTTTTTTTTTATCTGTAAGGTAATTCTCTGAGACCTAAAATAAAGATAACCAAGGAAAGGCCGTTGCCCGCAGCCCACTTAAGCTAAGTAGCACAACGTGCTATGATATCTTAATTAAAATATATCATCGTCATTGTTCACCACTTAAATTGAAGTCATATACCACTCTTCAGAGCTCCCTGAAACGGGCCACGTCCCTTCTAATGTTGAGCGTTTAAGGCCATGCTGGCCTCCCTTAATTCTTGTCCAATGTGTTTACTGAAAACGCCAGTGGCTCTGCTGTCAATGACTTCGCTACGCATACATTTCCAAAGAGCCCAATACTTACTGGCGAGTCTACCCCAACTTGAGTAGGCTGACCTTTGAAGAATCAAGTGCAGTATCACTTAACGCTTTACACAACACTTTCTGGCTCTTTCGTGCACAATAAATATAATTTCCTTCGGGCGACAGTGCCACGTATATTTGGACGACGGACAACAATTCCAGGAACTGTTTGCCTACTACGAGCTTCTTGAAACACGAACGTAATGGGACGGGAAACGCGCTATTTTTACAGTATTGAGTTCACTGTTGCGCGCTTTCGCAGGACAGGGAGCAAATGAATCGAAACACTGTAAAAACGGGCCCTTTCCACTTCCCTGTAAGTATTAGCGCATGTTTTCTCACACTGCTCGAGAAATCATTTTCACCATCATATTAATGCCTGAGAACGGGCAAAACCTCAAACGTTCAATTACAAGGCGAACCCTAAGTTTATTCAAGGTTAACTAACGAAATTGTGAAAATAATCACAGTAGAGACTTTTGCACGAATTCCAACCACTACTATGCTGTTCGGTCAGCCAGAATCGTCCTTGAGTCTCGAATTGCACGTTTCATTTTCTGATACGCCTGTAGCACATGCACGAGTTTTAAATGCACGTCCACAATTCCTTCCCGAGGAGCAAGTATGCATAGCACGCCCGGCAGGATGTGAAGGCATCGGCTATATACCATCAGTGGACGAGCACACCTGCGGTGCAGGTGTCTTTGAGTCGTTTACGGTATGCGTGGTCACGTACACGCGCTGCATTCAGAGGAGAGAAAGGATTAAAAAGACACACATGAACAACCAAATGTTTCGCTAACCACAGTCCTCGTTTCAACGCATGACTATGCCAATTATGTAAATGACTAGAAGGGAAAAAGCAAACGTGACTCGTTGATTTGGTTCGACCATCTAGTTCGGGTCTCCTGCAGTGGAAAACTGCGGTGATGAAAGTGAACGTGCTGAGCTTGCATTGCTATACGCACGCAACCTCCCCACGCGTGACTGGTGTACAGCAACGGCTGCTGTGGAAACGCAGTGCTGTGATTATGATTCACACTCGCGTCCATTGCAAGAATACCGTAATTTTTTTGTCCTTTTTATTGCGCGAGCTTTATAAAGAATGAGTGCCGCAGTACGCCTTTGCGCTGGACAAGCGCGTAAATGGGAAGCAGTACAGTCATTCTTTGTCTACGGATAGCGGTATGCTTCACGATGAAGTAGAAGTCAGCAAAATTAACACAACACTGGTCTTTAAGTTGTCCTCATAATTTGGCCATTTCCTATCTTAATTTTCCAGTTCATGGTTTACATAGTCGTACCTGCAGTTTGCATCAGCGTTACACTTGAGTCATTATGATGACTCCAGTGTGGTATTACGACTAAACCATGAATGAAAGGAGGAAACAGTGCGCCCGTATATGATGTCTAATAAGAAGCTCATTCTAGGTGTATTGTTCTTTGAGCCTTTAGAAAAATGTGCTTACTACCAAGAACCTCCAGAAGGCAAATAAGCCTACCACATGCACCATTTTGCAGCCCAGTTTTTTAAATGCCCTGGTGGCAGTCTCTGAAAAGTACATGCATGCGCCCTGCCTTGTGTAATGAAGTGCAGGACTTAGTATTAGATTTAAAGGAAACTTACGCTTTGCCGTGCAGTAAAAAATGTGTCCTCTTTAATCAGCCGATACTCCAAAAAGACACCTTAACTTCGCGTTATAGCTTCAGGATTAGAATAACAGAGACACAAGAGAGAAGTCAAGACACCAGAAACGCCGGCGTTTGTGGTGTCGACTCTTCTCTTGTATCCGTGTTTGCACGCTCTGTCTCTTTAACATAAATAGCTTAAGGAGCTGCGAATACTAAAGTTATTAGGCAAATAAAGGAATATGTCTTAACATAAATGCTGCGCTCTTCTGCGTTCATATTGTCTGGTAGGCCGAACCTCTGATAGCGTTTACGAAGTTGGTATCCTGATCTCTTCCGCTACAACGTTTATAAAAACATCGTGAGAAGTCAGGTTCGTGGCGTCTCATTCTGGACATATACAAAAACATGAGCTAGGTATTTTGGTGTATTCCGCAGTTCGTTCCGCAATAGCGTGCAGTGACCAAATTGGTCCCAGGTATTACCCAGAGATGAGAGAACAGCTAACGAATTGTACGAAGCAATTCGCGTAGCACTGTTTTTTCAAACGTTGGCACGCGCCGCTCTCGATCACATTTTATTTTGTTGTAACCTACTCGTTTACGCGTACCTTGCGTTGCTATTGGTGACGGCGGAAGAACATAAAAAGCTCAGAAAGAAGCTTTCCTATTGGACATCGAAAGCTTCCTCAGTCGTTGCTTAAGTAGCCTTTTAGTTACACTGATTTATTAATGCGCAAAGAGCTAGTGCCGAGTAAGAATTGCCACGCGAACCAGTAGGAACCCCTAAGAGCTGTAAATCCAAACCTAAGTGCCTTTGAAGATGAAATAATTATGTAGCCAAATTGCAACGTGAGAGTCGCGCATTTGGCTCCGCAGCGCTATTACGCCGCCCAGGAGGCGCAGTCGTTCCTGGATTGCGGGGCATTAATTTTCTGCAGATTTATTACGACCTGCCTTCGCGGCAGCGAAGGGCACCGGAACGAAGCAATTCCCCTAACTGCAACGACTAGCTCAGTCGCAATGGAAAAGAGTACGAAGCTTTTGGGGAGATTGCGGCAGAAAGGGGCTTTATTTACTTTGTTTATACGCACAGTAAGGCGCGCTTTTTACTGCAAAAGCAGGATTTTTTTTTTTTGCAGCAGATCCTACGAAAAATGCCTTCTGATATTAAGTGCCCACTACTACGAGGATGGAGAAATGGGTCGCGGGAAAAAGCGCTCTATTGTATAGCGCTGCCTAAAAAAACGTAAGTTATTGCGTTAAAAACTGCTCGTAAATACGCATGAATGCTGCTCTGCTGCATTTATGCGTATATATATATATATATATATATATATATATATATATATATATATATATATATATATATATATATATATATATATATATATATATATATATACTCACTTCATGTGTTTTTCTTGGTCACAACCACAAATGTCATTGGATACACGTTTCGACCGTTTAGCTGTCATTACCTTTAAAAATACCCCGCGATTGCCGCTGAAGATAAAAAAGAAGAGGAAAACAAGACGCTTAGTCTCTCTTTACACAATCTATAGCCCCGCGAAACCGAAAATAAGAACAAAAAAATGTTGCAGTGGCTTAGCTCGGCTATGCCAGGATAACGTAGCGTTAGCAAAGGTTCAGCTGTTTGCTCTTAGCTTTCCTGAGTGTCTAGGATTAACTTGATTATCATGCTTACTGCTGCTCCAATGACACACACACGGTATACGTATTATGTGGCACATGTATATTTATTTTGCCAGGCAGCTACTTCGGGATCCGATGAGTTCAGCTCCTCCGCTCTTCTACGCCGTTGAGCAGCATTTGCGTTCTCCTTCTCCATGGCTAAATCACACTGGCAAACGCCAGTCGGAGGCGCTATCAAGCGGATCCAGCGCAGTGTAAGACGGCGACTGCACAGCGAAGGCGAATAGCGGCGCGCGCGCCGGCGCCAGTACGTCTACTGCTACGACGTCACTCCTCTGGAAAGCGCAGACCGGCGGCAGCGAGTCGCGCGCGGCAGCGGCGGAGTGTGCGGGAGGTGCCGGCTCCGACGCGCCAGCTGTGTGACATCACTTATCCTCGCGCATGCGCAGCACGGCTCTTGAGGAGCCACGCGAAACAGGCTCGGCTAGGCAAGTGTAGCTAACGCTACAAAAGTCAGAAAATAGCTACCATGCGGGTAGCCAGACCTTCTCAATCACTTCATCTTGAACGACTCCTCATCACTCCTTATCGTCTCAATCTTTCGAGGGGTCGGGTCTCGATTTACCCAAAAGGCTTCAATCAAGCTGAGAGTGCAGATCCCCCACAAAGCGAGGCAACCTCTTCACTAACCCAATAAACGAGCGGTCGCTTGGCGAGACCCATGCTGTGATGGTTCGCTGAAATTAATCCGGACTCGATCAGGAGGGTAAACAGGAGGCTTTCGCACTTTCAACGTCTTCACTTAACTCTGACGTCTCGCAATTCTGGAAGTGCTTCCGCTTGCGGAGCTTCCATCTGCATGCCTCGTTCTTTTATTTTAGCTCTCTAATAGTTCACCTCTCCGGAATTTCACAATCTGCAATGATGCGAGGCACACTTTCCTCTGATCTGGCACTTGCGTTCATTTGCTCCGTTTAATGTTTCCGTCGCAGGATTCGCGCTTTGTGCTGCTTTTTCGACGTCCTGTAGCTGCGAAGCTGTGGATTTATAAAGTCGTGTAGACAGTGCATCCACGCCCTTCACCGCTATTTACTGTGGCAATCAGATTATCCGGAAAGTAAAACACCCACACTCTGTCCGATTAGTTTCATTCAGTATACTGCGGACATTAGAAGCAGCGTCAAGGATCGAGAACACCTGAACGTGATTCAGTGGATTCATGCAGTGGTGATGATTGTCGCGTGTTTTGTTGCCTGCAAATTACTTTCGCACAGCCTCTTCTGAAAGCATCACCGCTTTGAGTGCTGGTGGTGTGCCTTCAGTTAGCGGAGCTGGCGTCGATACTTTAGGTTCCTGCGCGGCAGGACGCAGCAACCAAACGGCACGTCACGCCTCCTTCCAGCATCGAAGCGCTGGCAGAAACTGCCGAGATGCGAGTTTAGCGTGGCCGCTCAATGACACGGACACTTGGCGGGTCACGTGCCCGAGACCTCCTCGAGGTCTGTTGCTTCTTCTGTTCGTCCTCGTTCTTTTGCGCGGTTTATTCATTCGAGATCGAACATACCACGTTGGCGCAGCGGACCGCGCCCACGAGCAGCTACGCTTATCGGAGCCCCTCAATAAATTTTGGATCGCGCGAGCGACCAGCCACCGTACACTGTATACACACGCACACACTAGCTGCCCCCCTCTCGTCCTGCTTGTCGGACAAGACAGAGTAGCAGTGAGGGCAAGGGGTGAACGCTACGCCTCAGAGGCCCTGCACGCTTTCGCTTTCTCAGATGGTGTTCTTTTTGGGCACCATAAGTATAGCCTGAATCGGTAGCCGTCTTCGATGCAGGCGGTGGGGAAGAGGGGACGAAAAGTGTTCGCGGAAACCCATGCGCCGGCCGTGATAATAAAAACTCCATGCACCTTACGCCGCGGCCACTAGTTGTTGCTTTGCACTCACGTGGCTTGTGTTCCGACGCTCGGCGCACGAACAAACAAACCAGCCGAAGCGCAGCCCCAAGCGTTGTTGCCACATCTACAGAGTAATAATACACACAAACCCGCCTTGAGTGCTCGGCGGATATGGCCTTCAGTTACTGAGCTCACAAGATCCAGTCATTGCCACGGCGGCTTGATCGTAGTAGGGGTGGAATTCAAGGCACATTCGCGCATTCAATGTTTCTATACACGTTAAACTATGACGTGTGACCAGTATTAACATAGTGCCTCTCCATCACTGCCTTTGCCAAGAATAAGAAGATGTTTAATTACAAGAAGGAGGAGAGGTTGACCTGGAAAGCGGGTTTCTAGCCTGGTACTCCTCACGGGGGTAAGGGGAAAAGGGAAAGAAAGAGGGAGGTCTGATGATAGGTGACTATGGTATGGCACAATTAATGAGTCGCTGCTCACGCGCGTTATACACGCGCGAAGGTCTTTATACCGTATACACATGCTCTAAAGACGAGCATCTAAACCTGTCTCGCTTAAAAATCTTAAGAGGCACTTTAAACTCCGGCGTGGTCTGCATATTCACAAGCACCCAGAAGCTTCTCCTCCGAGAAGGGTCGGGAGTCCAGACGATCCATGACGCACTTATGTGACTGTCTTTCGGTCGCGTATTGAGGGCACACGCACAGGATGTGGTGAATAGTCTCTGACGTGCGACATACACTGCAATTAGGGTTTTGTTCCTGTACAATCTTACAGAAGTATGTTCGTGTATATGCAACGCCCAGCCCCAATCTGTGTAGTAATGTTTCCTGGTCTCTTCTTAGCTGGAATGGAAGCCGAAAAGTATGACCAGAGTCAAGTCTGTAACAGACGCTCTTGGTGATAATCAGGGTCATTCCAAAATCGTGTCATAGATGTTTTCAGACCAAGACAGCAAGCCGTTGATGTCATATCGGGAAAAGTGAACTCATGACTTCGCCGCTAGTGTGCGCGATTTTTGGTTCTGCGTCAGCTTGCTCGTCCCCAGCTAGGTCACACTGACTGGGAATCCACTGCAATGTAACGGTATGACCGGATTGAGACGCCTCAGTTAACATATTCATTATGTCGCACACGAGAGCACAGTATGCGGTTCCTTGCTTCATGCAATTGCTGATAAGTTGAAGTGCCGGCTGGGAGTCGCAAAATAATGTCCATTTCGCGGGATTCTGCTGTACAATGTAGCGGGCCGCTTGTCGGACGCCGGTCAGCTCAGCCGCAGTAGACGATGTCCGATGCGCTATCTTGAAGCGTTTCGTGATGCCCATGTGAGGTCCTGTCAAAGCTGCTGCTGAGGAGGCTGCCTTTGCCAAAGCTCTCACAATGCATAAGCATCAAAGAAAGTGGACGTGGGAGCAGAAGCCGCGTCAGTATCACAACTGTCAGAAACTGCGAGTAGGGCAACGTACCTGTGATGAGGACTTTTTACGTGTAGCTCTCAACAGCGGCTATCTTTTTTTTTTTTTTTGTCAAAATTCCATTTCCGGTAGTTGATACTTTCATTGAAAACTTTACTAACTATTCATGTGCTTATATTGTCTTCATTGTAACTAGGGTTTATGTAGCTGCGACGCAATATGCTGTAAATTGAAGATGCTGTCAACTGTGGCTTAGCACTAACCAATTTTTTTTAAAATATATACATTAGCATTCGTTCATGCTTGTTTCGTTTTTTTTTCTAAACGCCACACGTATCGTTTGGCAAGCAGATGCATTCTACATCATTCTTGACATCAACAACAACAACAACAACAACAACAATAATAATAATAATAATAATAATAATAATAATAATAATAATAATAATATAGAGAAAAAGTGCAGCCTGCTCTTGGACTTTCTGGCGTTTAATTCCCTACTGCAACATAACTCAGTTGTCAATTCCAGTGGCAACGTCTTAGACCTGTGTGTGTCAAACGGTCAACCCCTTGAAGTTTCCCGCTTCGACATCTCTCTTGTACGTCCGGACAAATTCCACCCACCACTTAACGTAAGATTATCCGCATCAGCCGAAACAACGAGCTTCAGCAGTTACGTAAACAAGTCTCCGAGATTTGCCTTCAAGCGAGGCGATTACACGGGCCTCTATCATCACTTGTCTACGTTTGAGTGGTCACAGGTTACTGACAAACCAAATGTTCGTGAGCAGGTTGATCGGTTTACGGAGCTTGTACTGAGCAGCATGCGTAATTTTATTCCCCAATATACACCTAAACAACGTAAATCTCCCCACTGGTTCTCATCTGAACTTATCAGTGCGCTGAAGCATAAAGATCACGCACATATGAAATCTAAATCTACTAAAAGCTTATGGTAGTATATTTGTCCCAGTACTGACTACGATATTTAATAACTGCCTGGACACTTCCACATTTCCTAGCATGTGGAAAACTGCTCGTGTTTTTCCAGTATTTAAGTCGGGCTCTAAAACAGATGCTTCTAATTATCGCCCGATTTCTCTACTATGTGCCACATCAAAGATCTTCGAGTTGGCTCTTCACAACATATTGTCTTTTAGTGTGAAAAACTCAATGATTCCTAATCAACATGGTTTTCTCGCTGGCCGCTCAACTACACTGCAAACCGTTTCACACCCTTATAGGTGTATTTGCAATAAAACACCTATCGTACACCCTTTTTTCTGTCAATATTATCCGAAAGGGTGTAATGTCTTCTTTGCACACCCTTCGCACACCCCATTTTTATTTTTGGGTGTACAATGGGTGTATGTTCTGTTAAACACCCATGGGTGTTCTTTGAATTTTACACCTATGGGTCAATTCACGCAGTGAATTGACCCATAGGTGTAAACAGGTATCGTTGTACTGCTGAATGCAATTAACTGAGACACTGAACACCACGGGCAACGTCTCCTGAAACCACGGGTCACCCCCCTGTTCGACAGAGCGTCTTGGCACAGCATGCTGTTTCACGAGGCACCTGAGTGTGAAGCTACCTGCTTGTGAATCAGTAATGGTTCACCTTGGTCTGCTATGCTTGCCACTCAATTTTCATTCTTTTAGTTGTGCATCACAAGTCTACTGTAATTGCAAAGACGCATGTATTTTGCCTATACTTTATTAGGCAAGTCGTAGTGAAAATAAAATATAGCGTTGTCGTGCCGCAGGTTCTGAATGCAGTGAGTCAACTGATGTTACTTATTTTGACCTCATAATTATTTAAGCCTTTACATCCCGATTTATTTTTGAGAAATCGTTTCCAAAATAATTTCATTTATTGCTTGATTGGATTGACACGTTGAATGAATGCCCGAAATACATTCGGAATAATATATAAATTTGTTTAGCATTCGTAAGCATTTGTTCAATTTAGAGACAGTTGGCTTCACTGCACTGTGATCATCGCAAACACCTCTCCTAACGCTTAATCTATAGCATACATATACAGTGAAATCTCGTTGACACGATTCTGCACAATACGTTTTTCAGCCTAATACGTTTTCGTTTTTATTGCCTGCCAACATCCCTTGAAAATAATGCATTTTCATGAGTTTAATACCATCACATTTTTGCCAAAACTGGATAATACGACCGCGAAAGTGGATCTTGACCGATATATCGAGAAATCCTGCGTTTATTCTTCGCTGTGACAGCTCGCACCGCGTTCCAACAACCCACGATCTGCGCGTAGCAGAGCCGCTGAGACCACAGCAGCATCAGTTTAGCGGCGAAAAGATCGCTGCTAGGCGATCTTTTCTTTGAGATTATATATATACATATATGTATATTGCCGCTTTGTGAGGGCCCCCCCTCCAGTGAAGGGTTAAGCCCTGCTTGTGGTCATGCAGCCCTTACTGTGTCGTCGCAATGCTTACTGCGATTCGAATACACTGTGTAAAGCATAACAAAACATAACACTGCCGCAGAAAGAAAGCTGCGCCCACGCGACCCAACAACGGCCGGGGCGCCGCCGCGCCGACCGCGCCACCTCCTCGGCCGGCGCAGCCACCGCGCGTGCGCAGCGCGCGGAACAGCTTTATCACCACGTGACTTATGCAACGCGCTCAGACACGCCGCCGGACTCAATCGTTTTGTGCGTGTGTTGTGCATCTCCTCCCGATCGGTCGAGTTTTGCAGTCGGTGTTTCGGTTGTTTGAAGTGTGCCTGCGCTGTGTGCTCGTCCTTTACCTTCTGCCAGTGCTGCTTATTACGAAGATGCACTATACTCAAAGGGAGACCTGCAGCTTCATATCGTGGAGCACTCGAACTGAAACGGTATGTGCCACTATCACGTTGCTACGGCCAGCGCTTTGTTAACTCCGAGAGCGCGATCTAATGCCGTTAACGAAGCTTTTCTTAACTGGTTGACGATCGGTGAGCATTTGTTAACGTAGCGAGCATATGTGAGTGTATTGTTTCATCGGGATGAAGGCGAAGTTGTGTGACATTAGGCGCGGGCAAGCTTTGCTTTGTTGGGTGTTGAAAGCAGTGTGTGCATGCGCGGCTGTGATTCGGAGGGGGATTTGAACGCAGTTGTGGCCAACGTTACTAGAACAAACTAACGTTGGTTGTGGCGGTGCCCTCCTGTCGGCGGTGGTGTTGGAAGGGGGCCCCGCTCTCGACGAACCACTATTTTGATTTAAGAATAGTTGGGTTGTGACGGCGCCTGTTACCTCTAAGCGTCAAGCGTGTCTAAGGCGCGTATGCTTCGGCCTGTTGGTAATTCAAGTGCATTTTTCTTCGCACAAGAAAAAAAAAAACAGGACAGAAAACAACGACGTGGTGTCCGTGTCGTTCTTTTCCGTCCGTGTTCGTTTTGTGCGCTAAAACTACCGTGATGCTCGGGTTGATGCGTGTGGGCCATTTTAACGCAGCATGTTGCTTCGTTTTAGGTACGCCGCGCGAAGCTCGCCTAAGTGCTAATACATTCAGTTTCGTTAAATTCGTACCGATGTTTTAATTCATTCGTAACATAGATTTCCTGATAATGCTGGCACCCGTGCACGGGGAGCCGTTCGTTAAACTTGACTTGTGTTCGAATGAATTTTTCATTTATATGTGTGGCCGAATCGCCTTAACTACCTGAACTGTGCAAGCGCTAGTTCGAGCATCAGTGTGCACTTAGACGTGCGCAGGGTTCCCCATCAAGGGAGAGGGAAGTAGGAAGGTTAATCGCTACCCTCCTCCCCCCGCCTTACTAAAAAGTCAAAGTATGGTGGCAGACTTTGCGCCCCCCCCCCCTCTGTCTGAATTGACTAGGGGGGGGCGCACCCCCCCCCTTCGAGCGTACGCCTGAGTGCCCGCGTTCGAGCACAATTTATTTTATTCTGTTTGTTTCCTTTATGTCTAGCTTTCATTATTTTGTTGTGGGTATTAAGAGTTATATGCGCCTCGCCTCGCTTTGCGTTGTAACTTCGCTAAATACTTTTACGTGTACAAACATTAAAAAACGCAGTTTGTACGACCACCTCCAATGATATTATTTGGTAAAAGACAAGCCCAATGATTTATAAGATATTTTAAATTCTCCAATCATCTTCAAGGCTGCAACTTGCAGCCTTGAAGAGAAGTCCTTGTGCATAGTTTTGTTTTATATGCTTTTTATCGATGTGCAGGAATCCTTCATGCCACTAAAGAATGCTCCTTTTTCTTTAAAAATACGCATGATATTTGTCAAATAGCACTTTCTCTTTCCCAAACAAGCTAATTGCACGTAGAAAAGCTGTTAATTCTCTCCAGTTCCATATGGGGCATGTTATGAGCTTCATATTTGGATGGTACTATCGTGAGCAATATGAGTTCGAACACGCGAGCGTGTGGCGAACAGCCTTGAACCTTACGTCGGCTGATTCGCAGCGGCGGCTGTCGGAAACAAAGCGGAAAGGGCGCCGCGCTTCCACTAGCTGTTGACCCTCCCGCTTCGATATTGTTGATGCGAAACAGCATCTTAGAGTGTGTCAGTGGCCGCTAGCGGTGATATGAATTCCCATCAACGCGAACAGCCACATCAGACTAGGTAGCTGCTGAGATATCGGCTGTGACGTAGCCTGCCACGATGCGTAGGCCATGCTTGCACATCGGTATCTCGGTGGTGTCGGCTGAGGATTTTGCTGCGCCTCATTTATTTATTTTGTTATCATTGCTAGCGGTCATTGGCACGCAATCAGCCGACATCTCGCAGCAACGCTAGCGAGGCGGGAGTAACAACAGTCAACGGAACAGCGCCCCCACTCTCCCCTCCAGTTTCGGCAGCGCCATCCACGTATCACCCTATCTCAGTTTTAATGTTATTTCCACCTGCTCGCATGTTCGAGCTCATGTTACTCACGATAGTACACGGTACAGAAACTGTTATTTACTGAAATAATTGAAGTCTGCGTAGCGCTTTCCAGACAATGATTTTTTTTTTCATTTTTTATTATGCAGGGAGAGAGCGTTCCAATAACACCTTGCATTGTGTACGTTGGCCCCGATCTTCCCTATGCAAGCAAGCTTTTCCTCCATGTGGACAAAGAACTGCTCTTCAGTGTGTCCAATGCCGAAGAATGAGTAGCTGCACTCATGGCAGCACATTGGCTGTTAAATATCGACTGCCATCACAAGGCGTTCGACGTTCTCGTCGCTGTTGAATGCCTCCTTCTTGGCCAGTGGGTAATGACTCCGAGGACACAAGTAGTAAAGCTCCTGAACATTTTCAAGAAAGCCTAGAAAATAGGCCTTAGCTTCTGCTTAAAGTATGTCGCCACCTGTGATTAACTCGAGCTTAAGCCATAAAGTTATATTTTCATATGGTAACGAGTAGTTATTTGTTTTACATTATACAGAAACAAATACTATGGCGGTACTAGTATTTCATTTCAATTTCTTGCTCATTTTCTTGTGACATTTTAATACAAGCCATTTTGTCTTTGCCGATTTCAACATGTCCCCGCAGTTTTAGTTTGGCTTTTAGTGGCTTAGTTTTTATATTCAAAGGACTTTGTGACTTTTTTGCAGTAGTTTTAATAATTGAGATATTTTGCTATTGAAACTTTAGCTTAACAAAACTGCCAGTACTTGTCAGTAAAATCAGTGCATCGAATATTGTTATAAAATTTATTTTTGAGCTATATGACAAGCTTTAAGTTTCGTCAATATTTTTTAAAAGAAATAAATACTCGTTTTATTCAATTACCAATGATTCTGTTGTCTTTGTTTGGAAAGGGATAATCTTTAAATTTCTCTGAACATGCCCGTGTAAAATTTGATTCTACTGTTGTTATGTAGGTAATGCTTCTGCAGTGCTGTCGTGGTATAACGTCCCTATTCCCATGCATTTCCTGCATATTACCGCATTCAGCATACGCTGCAACGTGCGCGTCATGGCCCGATTGCTCACTTTTTTGTGCTGGAGCCACAATCCATTGCTTTTGAGAAAGTGGGAAAGATTTCATAATTCCAGCAATGTGCACAGTTTTCTACTTCACTCATGTACTTTCCCAGAAAAGAGATAATATGGAGGCCTGCTGTGGAAAACGACATTCTGAGTCCTTATAATGTTGCGTGAGTTGTCACGGAGCATTGATACCCTGCTCGTGTATCAGCTACAGCTGTGTGATGGCAGTGTTTACCCTACTAAGAAAGTCGACAACAGGCACAATGGTGTGGGCGCTGCTGGAATTTTGAAACTTTATCAATCCACTTTCTCATCAAGGGATTGCACATTTCTGAACTATCTCCTTAACAGGAGAACGACCAGACCGTACCTTGTGTGTTCCAGTTGATTTCAAACACATACACTGATGTTATACAGCCCATTTAAGACGATGGCACCTTATTTTATCAACTGCATAAGTGCAGGTATAAGAAGTGGCACCAATATTTCCCTTCTTGGGAAGGGCAACTACAGCGGGAAAATTCATTCTGGGGTGCGCCCAAAGGGACCAGGTGTCTGGAGTGCCCCAAGGGGGCTGACAGGGAAGAAGGTTCATTTGTGCTTCTCCCTGTAACTGCTACCTTTTCGAGGGCGGTTTCATCTATTACACCCCACTCGCACGGGTGTAGCTTGTTCTAATACCCATACTGCACTATACGGCTGTGTTACAATGAAGCATGTTAAATTGAATTCCTCATTATGAAGTGGAAATAACGCCCTTGCTTCATATTTTGACACAAACGCCTTGGTCATTTGTGCTCCATGTCATTTGTGCTCCTTGTTTGGCGGCATACACGATGCCACTCCGCACAATCGAGAAAGGTCATTGAATACCGTAGAATTTGTCTCGGATCTACGAGCTCTGTGTTTAATAAAGCTTGACTTTATTTTGTACTATTGGATAACTGTGTGAACATCTTGCAATATGTGTCAACACATT
Organism: Rhipicephalus sanguineus; assembly: GCF_013339695.2. Lineage (NCBI taxonomy): Eukaryota > Metazoa > Arthropoda > Arachnida > Ixodida > Ixodidae > Rhipicephalus > Rhipicephalus sanguineus. The sequence goes on from NC_051180.1 coordinate 29,006,952, forward strand.
TTAAGTAATGACTTTGTATTCAGTCACGATTGCACTATATATGTAGAGGCCATCTATGCCGTGCTTCATATGCACAATAAAATCAGTGCTACTGCCAGCATTTTCCCTCTGTGGCAGGAGCCACTATAATAGGTCATGCGCCTTTGAAAGGACTAGCCAAAGGGTAAGCTTTCTAGCGTTTCAATGGGAGCCAACTGGGAGGGGGGAACCACTCGAATTATGGAAATTTTTGCCTGGGTGTTTGGGTGTAATTGTGCGTAAACACCCTAACGCCCTTTTTCTCGTTTGGGTGTAATGTGCTTTTACACCCTACACCCTTTTTTTCATTTGGGTGTAATATGCTTTTACACCCAACCACACCCATTGGATGAGTTTGAAATTACACCCATTGTATAGGTGTAATCCTGCTTGGTACACCTATTTTTTGGGGTGTAGGGGTGTGAGTTATAGACACCAAGTTACACCCATACGGGTGTAAAGTGGTTTACAGTGTACCACAAATCTTGCTAGCTTCATGACGCAGATCTCCACACCTATTTCTCAGAGAGGACAGGTTGACGTAATTTACTGTGACCTGAGCAAGGCTTTTGACGTAGTCAGCCACACACTGATTATGGTTAAACTTGCGCACTTTGATGTTGACTTGTCGGTTGTGAATCTCCTGCAGAGCTATCTGCTCAATAGATATTGTTATGTAGCCGTAAATGGCCAAACCTCTTCTTTGTATAAAGTGACTAGTGGGGTCCCTCAAGGGTCGGTATTAGGCCCACTCCTATTTTTAATTTACGTTAATGATGTTTCTTTTGCCATTCGTAATTCTTCTTTCCTCTTGTATGCCGATGACATCAAGATTTTTAAGGAAATTCATTCAGTAAACGACTGTCGCTTGCTGCAGTCAGACTTGCGCTCTTTTTCCGAATGGTGCAACGGTAATAACCTTTCTCTGAATACCTCGAAGACAAAATTCATGTCTATCACTCGCAAAACATCTAGCGTGTCATTTCAATACTCTGTCAATTCTGTGCCGTTATGCAAGGTTTATGAAATCAGTGATCTTGGTGTTGTTGTTGACAGCGCGTTAAACTTTTCATCTCACGTTAAGCGTGCTGCTATGCGGGGCCTTCGTTCTCTCGGATGTGTTTGTAGAATATCTCGAGAATTCAGGTCTCCCATGGCCCTACACAAATTGTACACGGCAATATGTCTTCCGCAACTTGAGTATGCGCCCGTGATATGGAATGGCATTGCTCAATCCAGCGGTAACACCATTGAACGAGTCCAGAAAAAATTCCTCAGCATATATAACCATCGCTCTGCTAAAAATGACTCTGGATCTCGTTCAAATACTGCTGAATTATTATCACTGCCATCGCTTCACTGCCGACGAAATCGCTCTGATCTCTTATTTCTTTACAAGCTAGTCCACGGTATCATATCCTGCCCTGTACTTCTCAATTGTGTAAATTTTCGAATTCCGCGTAAGTTAACCAGAGAGAACAGACCGTTTCATGTACCCACCTGCTTCTTCCAACACTCTACCGTTCACAGAATACAAAGTCTCTATAATGTTAATTTTCTTGATCTTGACGTTTTTCATAGCCCACAATCATTGTTTTTATCCGAGCTTTGCACTGTTTTGACATAGTGTGGCACAATGTACAAAGTCTTCCCTTCTCAGTCTTTCCACATAGTTGTATATATGCAATCTAATTTTTTATTCCCCGTCAATATTTCTCGTGTTGTCTCATTTTACTCCTCCCCTTTTGTGTTCGTTTCTCTTTGTCTACGTGTTTTTGCTCTTTTTATTTCTGAAAACTGTCTGTATTGTATTGTTTATTTTTATTGTTTTTTTTGCGTGCGCCAGCACAAAGACCTTACGGTTGTTTCTGGGCACGTTAAATAAATTATTGATTGATTGATTGATTGATTGATTGATTGATTGATTGATTGATTGATTGATTGATTGATTGATTGATTGATTGATTGATTGATTGATTGATTGATTACCGCTACACATTAGTTTAATATGTGAAACTCACAATCAACCGTGTCCAAAGCGTGCGCGAGCAGCGTTCCGCGATTTGCCTTAGTTTTTGACTTGGTTTATTATTGGTTTTAGGGCTCACAAAAAAAAAAATTGGGAAAAATAACTGTGCTTACCCAAGTGCACAATCTTATGAGCCAAGAAATTTCAGAAGTTAAAATAAAAGCTGGCGATCGTTTCTTGCGCTGTTCACGAACCCAGCGATCGTAAAAAACGAACGCCGTGTTTCCTTATCACTAATTAACATCTCACAGGCATTCTCTGCGAGCCTCTGGGGCATATAATAATAATACCTGGGGTTTGACGTCCCAAAAGCACAATATGATTATGAGAGACGCTGTAGTGAAGGGCTCCGGAAGTTTCGACCACCTGGGGTTCTTTAACGTGCACCGAAATCGAAGTACACGGGCCTCAAACATTGTTGCTTCTATCGAAAATGTCTGGGGCATATCAGGCCCTATCGTTGACGCTGCTTGTGAAACTATTGCCTGTATACGGCAGGCGGTAAGAATCGTGACTGCACAAATGGGCATGGGATATCTAGCACGGAATAACTGTGCGCACTTGTTGAATTATGCCGTTGTTACAATACTGTCCACGGCAGTCACTGTTTTAAAATACTATATATTTTTTTCGTCTGATTATCGGCTCTAATTTACCAACAGCAGCCAGTAACGGACAACGCCCCTTGCCAATGAACTAAGAACGAAGGCAGACACGGTTGTAACTGTTCCAACGCGACAGTGAGCCAGTTCTCCATCCTCAATCGCTCTTTGCAAGCGTCGTCGGCTCGCGTTGTCAGCTCATTTGTCGCCCCCGCAAGTAAAACAACAGCCAGGCACCCGATTGGTTCAGTCTAGAAAGTATCTTTCTCACTGCACCTGCAGATACAAAACGCAAACACAAAAGCGACGGAAAGCGGCAGAAGACGAAGACAGCGGCGGTGTTCCACCGAGTTAAAGAATGCCTCCCACAGCATATGCACTCGGGCTGCATTCTTTCTCACTGCCTTCTTCGCCGTCTGGTAAATCGCTGCCGCCCAAGCGCTCCCTTGCATTCATCCGACTTCGTCTTTGCCTTTCGCGAATAGAGCCTCTACCCGGACCTTGGTCGGTTACTTGATGTCTGTCGGGCGCTTTCTCTTCAGTCGCGCCAGTGACTCAACTCCACGTCTCGCATCTTTACGCTTTCTCTCGTCGACTACAGCGCCCCATCCTCATTCTCCTCTTTCCGTCCATCTGGCTACAGAAGTTGGTAAATCGCGGCGCTGGTAAGAAAGAAAAAGAAGAGACAAAGGAAACTTTGCCGCTTTCAAGATACCGCACGACTTCGCCGGCAGTTGTTTGGAGGCCGTTACACTCCCGCTGGTCGTAGTGCCCCAGACGGAGGTTGCGCAACAGAACAAGCAAAGAAAAAAGAAAGAACTTCAAAAAAAAAAAAAAACCCTGCGGCGCTTTAGCTACGTGGACATTTTGTATATTACATTTATTTTCCTCCTTTGCCTTTTACCATCTATGATGCCGGCGGAAAGGAGGTGGGGAAACACATACACTAACGGAGCTAAGGCAACGCGTGCCAGCAGTTTCCATACCGCATGCGTTCCGGGGATGCGCGACAAGGCAAAACGTTACAATAGCCACTGTGACTCATGTAGCTACAGTGCAACTGTGTGGCCGCGCCATTCGAAACAGTGGGAATGGTGCATACATGCGAATGCTCACCGTTTGTTGACGGGGGGGGGGGGGGGGGTGGTATCTACGCCTGATCTGATTTCCTCTTTTTTGTTAGTTACGAGGACAGTCTTGTTAAGACAGCATTCGCTATAGTGAGACGGTTACTCCCGAAATCAGTGTCTCGCAGCAGTGAGCGTATTAACAAGCGAGCTGAACTTCAAGCTTTTGGTGCGCTTGGTACGAGTTTACGTGTGCGCCTAAAGCTGTGTGTATACATATGAACTCCTTTCTTACGGAAAGGGAAGCGAACTAGCAAACAACGACACAATATGAAGAACAAGCATAACACTATAACGCCATATGTTATACAATTTCCTTTATATATACCATAAATCGTTCCACCAACTTGTTCATTCTTCTGTCATTAGAAGTCCCTTTGTGTTCCGCGACAAACATTCTCGAACAGTTAAACGCCGGGGGCGCCTTCACTGCGGTTCACTATATATGTAAAGTGGAAGCGGTTTGCTTCAAGCCCTACCGCACAGGAGAATCCGATTTGCATTACAGCGTGATACACAACGGAAAATAGGTCGCACGCTATTCGCTTGATACACAAACGTTGGTTACATCGTCAATATTTGCGATGGAGCAAATTGGTGCGAAAGGAGCAACAATGCACCACGTCACAAACTGGATAACGCGAAAATTTAGTCCCGCAACGAGTGATGCACAGAATAAATTTGGTAGCACCTATCGCGTTGCTTTCTTGACGTAGATATTTTATTGTCTTGAAGGGGAATCCGTGGTTACGGTGTGTTCAACCCTGCCGAACGTGACTCTGCATATTAATGCTGTTCCCGCTTGTAGTGTGGATGTTAGAAGAGGTGTATAATGCAAGAGCAGTTCACGTGCGTGCTTTCTTTTTCTTTTATTGAATTAGCCAGGAGTTTGGTCCAGCAGACTTGGTTGTTATTCCTTTTCTTTAGTTCTTTGTCTGGTGCATTATGCTCTCAGCGCTTCGGTTATGTCAAAGTTGATTTAGTCCTAGCTGTCATTTTCATCTCGTGCTCCTTCTCGTCTTTTTAAATATAATTTAATCACTATTCTTGTTCCATAGTTGGGAACTTGCGTGTCAAGTAGGATTGCAGACGTCGAAACGCACGTTTTGTGTTCAACTGCGCTTGGCATCTACCATTGTAAATGTCACAATATAATACTGAAACTTTAGAATTGCGTGGAGGCGCTCATATTTTTTGTTCCATGCGTTGCACTCCCTCCACAGTGCAAGATCTTCCAGGAATGTACTTCAGATGCATACGTGCGAATACTTCATATACCTACCCGTAGAAAACTGAGACGATCACTGTAGCTTCGAGAAAAGGCGTGTTTCCGGTTCATGCAATATGGAAAGTTCACTGGCTTTCGATGAGAGTGGAACAGACGCTGCTAACGACATCACTGCTCTTTCCGCGTCTCATCTTTCAGGTAAGCGTGGCAACGCTGCTTTAGTTACGAATGAGCGCACATCCCAGCATACTATAAAAAAAATAATGACTGACACGTCTCATTTCTTTGTGCTCGTGCGCGGATAGCGAAACGCAATCATAGCACAACCCTTGTTCGCAGAGCAACAACGTTGCAGTGCTTTTGGTATCGGTTAGCGTGCCAGGAACCCTATCCGCACACTGCTACGCATCCATCGGCGATGATTATTACCGTGTTATTCCGCCTGTGTGCATAGTAGTACTCTATCTTGTAATAAACGCAAGGTATGATGGTACCACCTCCAAGAGAAATAAAGAAAAGGAAGGCAGGGGGGTGCCATCACCAAAGCAACAGTTAACATCGTGCAGCTGGACCAATCAGAATCAATCGCTTGTGATTACGTGTCCGATACGGGACGCCGATCAAACACAGTGCGACCACTATAACGGTCTATACGGCTCTGACTTTTCCTTTTCGTTAACTAATCGTCTAAATAGATTAGACGGCGTTATCTTCCCTTACATTATCCATTGTTTTCGTCGAAGCCGCGTATTAGGAGTGACACAGGCTATACAGGCTATATTTGTGTTTTCTTTGTTTTGCTTCGCGTCATCTGCAGACGTCATATCTCTTTCTCTGCACCCGATTGGCTCTAGTTGGCTCTAGCCGACAGACGGGAAGGAGGACTCTCTATTGTGGTAAAAAAGAGGCAGGCAGTTAGTCAATGCCTTGGAATTAGCGGCGCCGTACAGTGAGAGCAACTAGTGCTGAAGTTGGCGAGGCCCTGATCGGCCGCAATTGACTGCCGCGATGGGGTGACAAATGACGACACTCCCGCTGACCGCAGGTTTAAGCACGGTGCAGAGCCATTGCGCTACTCTGAATAAAGGACATTGCGTGACGGTAGCCGTTTTGTAAAGAGTCATCTACTCTTGAAATATATATATATATATATATATATATATATATATATATATATATATATATATATATATATATATATATATATATATATATATATATATATATATATATATATATGTGTGTGTGTGTGTGTGTGTGTGTGTGTGTGTGTGTGTGTGTGTGTGTGTGTGTGTGTGTGTGTCGTTTTTATCTCTCTCTCCGAGTAGCCGATCACAATATTAGAAAGGAGGCGCTCAGTGAGTCCATGGTGTGGAGGGTTGAAGCACAGAGAATTACAATAATATTACTTACACTGTGGCCCCAAGTGGATTTGCACCGTTTTCTACTTTTTTATTTCTTCTATATGTGCCTCCAAGCCATCGCTTGATTTATTCGTTTGTGGGTTTTTTAAATAACGTCGTAACAGTTGTATTTTTTGCACCTTACTAATTGTTCTTACAAATGTTGAAGCCTTTATGTGTAAACACATTATATCTGTACTAAAGACCCCCTATGTAATACCTCCCACTGGAGGGCGATTAGGAGTAGCATGAATTATAAAAAGTCACATTTGCGCCGAAAGGCCAAAGCAATGAATGCGATAGCAACAAATTGGTATGTCACACGAAGAACGGCAAAGTCCTTGAAACTTGCAGCGCGCTGGTCAAACACAAAGATGGACGCGCGAAAAGAACGCACAGGAGCACACAGGACGAGCGCACACTAATAACTGTCACAGTTGTTAATTCTTTGGGCCGTATTCACAAACGATACTTAAGTGGAGGTACAGGAAGTGTAAGAAAAGTGCAAGTATAGGGAAAGTTTCAGAAAAGTGTTTCTTGAACGACACTTAAGTATTACTTACCAAAATTGCACTTTTCGGGACAAGTATGTCGCATGGTGTTGAGGCTACGTCAATTATTGACGTGTACGATCTATTTATTTGCAAATTATTAACTTTTGTATCAAAATAATCTGGAAAGAAAAGATTCAGTGATAACATGCACACAGTGGTGAGTAAAGAAAACAGGTATTTATATTTTTGCGCTTTTTTTCGGACTTATCTGGCCACAATGGCCTATAGTGACCCCCAGTTATTGGCCTCGAAGCCCACCACTGGAAACGCCGGCGCCACCGTCGGCGTGACGCGCTTGGCAGGATCACGTGGTCTCAGCGGCCGCGTCGGATACTTGTGGAGCGCTGCCGCGTGCTTTGAAAACGAGTTTCAAGTACCACATGCGCTGCGGTCTGTTCAAATACGGAAGTTTCCTCGCATTTTCTGCTCAATTGAAACCATTTTAATAGAGTGGATGCCTCCGAAGGCGACGAACATGGGGCTCTACCGCTCGGTGCCGCAGTGCCGGGCTTACGCAACGGAGCCCGTGTCAGCCTGCATTGGTAACCGCGGGACAAGAAACTGCGTGAAGCATGGGTTGTAAAGCTAAGAACCGGCAAGTAGCCATCGGCTACGAGTCTTATGTGCAACAAGCACTTCCGCGACTAAGACTTTCGTGATTGCATCGGGCCTGCGATGTTCGGTGAGTAGCAGACAGCGCGCACTGAGACGACGGCTCACGCGCGCTTCCCGCCGGCAAATGATGCCTATCTGGCACAGGATCGAAAAGGCGCTACCTTTTACCACGTGCGATACCATCTCAGAACCCTCCCGTGCGACCTCTTGATCGTCGGCCCCGTGCTCAGCGTCCACAAAATCGGCTGCAGATGCGCAAGTCATTGTTTAGATACGTTGAATTTAAAAACTGACAGGTTCCCTTATGCATTCGCCAAAGATGACTAGAAGGCGAAAGCCATCTTCTTCTTCTTGTCAGTCGATGTATTGATTCTCCCGCGCCCTCCTCTAAAAGCTTTCTGCATCGAACGCGGTTTTGCACGGCCTCCGTTATCGATCACGGAGGCAATACAAAGCGACCATGACGTTGAATACGTCATCATGTGACGTCACGTTATGCAACGTCATAATGACGCTACATATTTTGGCGATCTGTGACGTCATGATGACGTCATATGATAACGCCATCACCGATCACGAAGGCAATGCAAAGGGACCATGTCGTGTGAATACATCATGTGATGTCACGTCATGGTGATGTCATAAGGTCTGTGACGTCATGATGACGTCATATATGTTGACCTCGTCACGTGACAATTACTTTTTGCGTCACTCGTCTTGGCGCCGCGACGGTCAATCTTCCCGTTTGAAGAGGCATCTGGATTTCGCCTTCATAAGCTACGCGACGTTTGCTTGTGGACGTACATAGCGAGAGAGTCAAATGCTGCGTCTGTGTGCTGCATTTATGTTGGCAATAACATTTTTTCAGTCAAGCTTGCGTTCCCCTGACGCAAACACTATGTCCCACATTTATTTGTGTCAATCTCAAACTGACGTTGGGCCTCTCCAACCCCATGTATTTTCTTGGAGCTTCATTTATTTACGTGGGAAAGATGCCACCCTGTTGGCGTTAAACGCGACACTGCTGCCAAAATTGCTGGGTTACTCGTCAAATATTTACTATCTTGTGTTGCGGCTGCTGGTTGCTGCAATAACTTCTATTTTATTCACCGCTATTTCAAGTTCACGTGGGTCCTAGTTCACAGCCGACGCTTGCAGAACAAGTCCGGCGAACGTTACTGTATTTTCTTTCTTTTCCTTGGCGTTGCATGCTACTACCATGCTCTGTCTCGTAGACTGCTACTCCGTCCACCAACAATCTCGAAGTGGTGAAGCTTTGGTCTATGAATTTGTTTATGACAGAGAGCGGCAAGTTCACTGGAATGCAAAGGGAACGATAATTAAGGAGCATTAAAAAAGGCGTCGCATTTGCTCACGTGTTGTGCGAGCACCAAACGAAACGAATGCACTGAATAAAGAAACAGAGGCAGCGGTACTTGCTCGCTGAGAAGACCGATCAATACGCAGTGCGAGACAGCTTGTCAAATGACATTGAAACGTACACGAATTTAGACCGAAAAAAAAAAAAACTGAATCGTCGGGACGGCACATCACAAAGTTGCCATGCGCACCAAAGCCGTAGTTGTAAAGAAATTGCTTTTGAACTGCTCTGATAGCGTCCGCGCAACAGTAGTTGTTTGTGTACTCAGAAATTCTCATATTTTGCGGCCTAAAGTTCACAGCGCGGCGCCAAAACGCGCTCGTAGCAAAAGCGAAACCATCAGTACGAGCATACATGCAGACGCTCATACATGCAGAGGCACCGTCAGTCGTCGCGAACTCGTGCGGTCGCTGGCTTGAGGCTCTTTCTGATATGTTCCGTTTGGTTATACGGGCAGTCTACTCTAATGAGATATTTCACATATTTTGCACTCAGCGAGCGACTACCTTTCACGCAAGAAGCCGGTTCGGGGGTCTCCAACGCGGTGACCGCGTGAAGCGGGTGCTCGATTTTCTGCAGAGAGACAGCGACTGTAGACTATCTTGTGCCTGCTGTTCGTCGAAAATTATTCTTTTGACAGGAAAGAGCATATTTCTTTTCGAAAGTACCTGCAGAAATGTCCCGGAAGGCTTCCGCGAGGTGATTTTGTAGAGCGCCGACAGCAAAACCTATGGGGCGCGCTCCGGTGGCATCCTGCCTAGCACACAATCGAGGCGCGTCCGATAGAGGGCGACTCCGTAACTCCTCGCCGCCAATAGCCCAGTGATACCCCAGTCAGCTGTTACCTCTTCCCGTCGCAACAGTTATGTTGTGTTCGCTACGTACGGTGGCTTAAAGGTTCGCTGTGCTTCGGGGACGTTAAGCATTTCTTCACGGTGCGTGTATGCAATATTTTTTCTTTGTCTTGACGATAGAGAAGAAAAAAGTCAACTTTTCCGAGGAATAACGCGCTGTGTAAACACATTATATCTGTACTAAAGACCCCCTATGTAATACCTCCCACTTGAGGGCGATTAGGAGTAACATGAATTATAAAAAGTCACAGTTGCGCCGAAAGGCCAAAGCAATGAATGCGATAGCAACAAATTGGTATGTCACACGAAGAACGGCAAAGACCTTGAAACTTACAGCGCGCTGGTCAAACACAAAGGACGCACGAAAAGAACACACACAGGACGAGCGCGAACTGTCACAGTTCGACACTTGCAGCGCGCTGCTCAAACACAAAGATGGACGCACGAAAAGAACGCACAGGCGTACACAGGACGAGCGCACACTAATAACTGTCACAGTTGTTATGTCTGAGCAGCGCGCTGCAAGTGTTGCCTACGCACAACCATCTAGGCCCTCCTTTGGCTCTTCTAGCTAGCAGCTGACTCCTTTCGCAAACGCAGCCGCTGCAGCGAGCGAAGTGACCTTCGGGCGGCCTATAGCTTCAATACAAACTTTGCGGTGAAAGCACGAGACGTACAAGCCTCCCCTTCACGAGAGAAGCGCGTGAGCAATGGCGACCACGCCCTGTAGTGCACAGTAAAGGTCGGATGCGCGCAGCGTTAGTAGAACCACTGGACGCACGCATCCCAACTCCTGCGAAAAACGAGTGGGGCGACGACCTTTAAAGCACGCCCTTGGCGCCATCGCCTGTGGTGGTGAACACGCTGAAACACCTCCGAGCTCTGCGTACAGCCAGCGGTAAATGATGTATACAAACAGATCGCCGTTAGTATGCTGGAGGCTCTTTATGCAAGCAGGTTATGCCTGAGTTATTTGATACCACAGTGAAGAAATTCTGCAGAGCGAACAAACAAGGACGAAAAGAGAAACATCAAAACATGACCAGCGTGAAAACGGTAACAGCGCCCGTCCTGTTTTTGTGTTTCCCTTTTTGTCCTTGTTTGTTCGGGTTGCAGAATTCCATTATTACGCACTAACTAACCAATTCCAAGACACCACTTCTATGCTATTTTTGCTTGCTGCAGCTTCAGTGTTACATTTTACCCTACGTTCCTAAGTCTCTAGAAGGTAATTTGTTAAGATTAACATACTGCTCTTGAGTGTCCGTTCTTCCGAATTTGACATAAATTACTAAACAACGTCCCAAGTTCCTCGTAGATGGTTAAAACGAAAGGTGGGCGGGTGTATGGGGCGGGGTTAACTTCCACCTCCTCCAAAGTTATGACGCTTCGATTGTGCCACCCCGCCTTGGACGTTCACTTCGCTGGCTTTCTCCACACAACGTGAAAGCGGCAGTCGAGGGAGCGGCACAGTACCGGTTGCATCACGGTGGTGGTGGCCGCGGTGGATCTCTCCTCTCTTCGCCTCAAGGATGGCCTCGGTCCGCTGGACTACGCCGCACTTCATGGTTGGAGCGCACTGGGTCGGCGCTCCAACCATGAAGCCACCGCAGCGGTGGCTTCATGGTTGAGCGTCCGCTTCCAATGCGGGAGGTACCGGGTTCGATTCCCAGTGCCGACCGGGAACCCACCGGTTTTTCCAAAGGGGTAGAGGAGTACACTTACCTGACGCTCGGTTGTTAATGGGTACTCATCTCGAAAGGTGGCCCCATAAGGTTGTGCAAGGACCCCTGGGCGCACCTTAACCCACCACAGCCTTGGTTAAATAGTTGAGCATCTGCCTCTGCTGTGGGAGGCAGAGAATTGCTGCCGCCGGGTACCTATCGGTAAAATAGGGACAAGCGCACTTCCAGCCTGGTACTCGGCAGAACGAAGTTTCATAGTCGCTTGGGAGGGCACCCCCTCTGTGGGAAATTGGCGGCATGGGACCGACAGACCTAAAAATAAGGTCACCCTTTTTTTTTTTTACAGAGCGTTAACAGAGCGTATAAAAGCATGCTTCAATAAAGTTATTGTAATCGACTGCTAGCAGAGTGTATTAAGACACAGGTTATTAGATGTTTAACAGACTGCTCATGGACAGTATTACTATTGAGAATATGTTACTAGGGTGGCTACTGCACATTGTTGATAGTTCGTTACTACGAGGTCACCAGGCAGCCTATGAACATGAGTCTGTTCAAAGTTGGTGGCCAATTGCAGCCAGAGCATTGATAGATCGTTGGTACAGACGTATAAAGAGAGTTTGTAGACACTCTTTTGATCGTTGGTAGGTTCTATTAACAAGTGTCTTTAGACCGTGAACTTAATGTTACCGGATATTTTTGTAAGGGTCGTAACCTCTTTGTTGACCCTGGTCTATGAAAAGGGTAGAAAATTTCGTAAGTGCAAAGCCTATATAAGCGGACTTTTGAAGTGTTTTGCTTGTGCAAATGAGAAAGAGTGTGCAAAAGACAGAAAGAAACAAACCAAAATGGTATATCATGGTGTTAGTTTCCATAATATATGTTTTTCAACCTCAAGATGCTCCTCAGTGAAACGAGAAAATACGTAAGCGCCTTGGTCTACAGTCCTTGAAATCCGGAGTTATTGGCACGTGTAAGTTTCGGTAGCCAAGTCGTTCAATTTTAGCACGAGGTTTTCGTTTTAACCTTCGTCCTTGTTCTCCGAAAAAATTGTGGTTTCTTACATATCTAACAACGCGTAAAAAAAACACACTTCAAAAAGACGGCCCGTATATCATGGCCATTAAAAGTCTAGTAGGGGTGTGCTTCATTAACCACGAGTGCAATTAACCGCTTGTAAAATGGCTTGGTGTGCAAGTATGAATACTCGTCCATTTTCTTAAGCCCTATTTCGTTATGTCATCAGGCAGCCAATTAATGTCCCTGCGGAATAAGCTAAAAAAACACACGTCCTACCTAATGCCATACGACTCCGGTTCGACGCTTGACTATATGTACCTTCTTTTGTGCTCAATATATCCTGCTACAATAACAAACTAAGTGCGCGCATTACGGAGACCGCATTAGACAGTGCAGTCGCCGATGAAGTATGCAGTGCAAAGAAAATTTTCTTCGGGTGATGACAGAACATGTCGGTATATATGCCTATCTGTTTATCTCCTCTCTCTGCTGGAATTCACTGCCACAAGCCTTGTAACGTGTAGTTCTGTGTTCTTCATGTGACCTTCTCACGCGGATAGCGCTTGGTAAACCACGGAAGAATTAAGTTGCATGTGGCAAGAGAACACCCTGTGACTGACAGGTTGAAGTGTTTCCATATGTACTTTTACCTATATTAAACATGGAAGCCTAAATAATGAAGTCGGTTCCCGTGACCACTTGTGCAGTTTTATCAAACTATTCTTACACGTATTAATAAGATCGAAAGCATCTGCGGCCCATACTGTACTGCACTGTCCAATACTCTGCCCTATTATCTCCTCAACACTGTATTATAGTGGTTAACAACAGAAGGTTTACATGAACCTTCGCGTGGCCATACCTCAGCAGAGATTTTTCCTTCTACTGCTAAAGAAAAATACTCTGCGGCAAGCTTTTTTGATTGGCAATAGCGAACAAAAAGTAGAAAAGAGAGAGAGAGAGAAAAAGAAAGCTCGAATAGTGTACGAGCACAGCATGGCCAAAACAGCCGGTATTCTCTTCCCGCTTCGAAGGAGCAGAACCTATTTCCTGAGAAAATTCCGCTGCGGTAGCACACCTAAAGATAGGACAGGACAAATAGTATAATAACAATAAAAAAACGGAGTTAGCCAGCTCGTTCACCGTAGCGGAACAAGGATGGTGATGGTTCCCCAAGTGCGGAGTCGATCGATGAATATTGTTGTTGCTGCGGTGAAAGGGGGGGGGGGGGCTGCAATCCCAAGGAACCGCTCGGCGTATTTCATTTCCGACCACAACGGCGGTGGCATGTACAGGCCAATATTCCTTGCCGCCTGTTTTTGCGGTTGGTATATACTCCTATCATTCTTTATTTTGTTTTGTTCTGTTGGTCCATCCCGCAGGATAACGTGCGAATAGCGCTAGATGTGATGAAGACTACGCGGAAGTGGCCGGTAATCACTTTCCTGGCAATTTTTGCTCGTATGGCACAGCTTGTAGAAGGAAAGAAAGACGAAGAGAACATAGAGATAAAACATCGAAGAGGATGATAACCATGCCGGGAGCGCAGTTAAGTTTACGACCTTCGGCTGCCCAGGAATGGCCAAAAGGTCGAGCGTAAGTGAATTCGGAAAGAAGGAGGGACGCAGAAGACAATCATCAGCACGTGGTGGCAATCGTTTATGCCTATTTCATAAAAAAAGTGCATGAAGAGAGAAAACCACTCAGTTCAGCGGTCCCAAAGTCTGGACATATTTTCTGGTAGTAATGCGGTGCTCCGCAGAATCTGCAAAATGTTAAACTTACCCTCTGGGCGAAAAGGGTGAAAAGATAGACAAATTGAAAGAGCCACCACCTGTAGACTTGACGTGCTCCCCGTAGTGTGCGCCTGATTCTCGAACCTAATAACGCGTCATAAAGGCGAGCCGCTGAGGAGCTGATTGTGGCATAATTCACAGTAGCTAAGCCACGTCACATTCAACTGTGGACTGATTAAGCGACCCTGCCCGCCATGGAAATTTACCTGGAATCAAAACAGCATCTGCTAATGAAAAAAGTTTCATGCGTTGCAACTAAGATATGCGTATTCGTTGCGCTGAGTGATGCTTATCTTCACAAACGGATGTACGATTACGTGTGGACAGGTGTGTGCGATGTTCTGTAACGCTTTCGAATGTGTGGCTTACAGCGCGTGCTGATCTTTTTTCGGATGGGTTTAAACACATCTTTGGGAAGTGTTTGATGAGTGGTCATTCTTATGTCGCTTCGGTTGCCGTTCATGATAGCTCCAGCATTAAAATAAAGCAGTGGCCGGAATTACGGGTTCACTTTTAAAGAGGGAAAGCTGTCAGACACAACGAAGATGCTCGCCTTTGAGGCTCGTTATGCAATGAGAGTTGTGGATTGGCAGGGGCAGAGACTGGCTACAAAGGTGAGAGGAGGCTGGGAAGGGGTGATGCGAGCTGGCGATACCAGCCTAAACAAATACTTGGCGTTATACTCTAGAGCAAAGGTCGGCAACCTTTTGAGGCTGAGGGCCGAGTTGCATGAAGCCGACATAGCTGGGACCAGACGGCACATCAAGGGAGGCGGGGCTTTGCAGGCGAAGAGAAAAATTTCTGCGAATTGATAACAATGTACAAATCTGGAATAGTAATGAAGTTTTTTAAATACCGAAAGTGATTTTTTGCAGTCGAGATAGGAAGTAACAAGGGGATGGGGGAGGAGGGGGGGGTGCTGAGGTTGTGCCGGGGCCGCATAATAGTTTCCGGCGAGACGCATGCGGCCCGCGTGTTCGCAGGTTGCCGACCTCTGCACTACCGCTACAGGGACTTAAAAAGAGTTCCACATAGTTTCCGACAAGTTAAACAAGCATGTATGGGCGCTCTGCATCGAAATTTTAGAAAGTACCGCCCGATCCCCCGATATCTGTACAATCAGGGTATAACGCATTTTTCTAAACGCGTTAGTAAGTAGAACACCTAAAAAAGAAGGAAAGAAAAACAACAGATATGAAAAACAGCAAGAGTAATCGGGCTTTCCTAAACAGCGGATTAACGAGAATCATGAATTTTCATGTCTTTGTAGAGAGCTATTTTTCAATCTTTTTAGCCAACGAGTCCTTCACTTGTCACAGGGATCTGCGATAGGTTTTGTAACTCAAATCCCGTGGGCCTTACATCGAGAGATAACAAACTTGCATAATTAGCACAATTCCCCCGTTTGCTGTTCTAGAGCTATTTTAGTGGCGCACACATCTCTCCTCATATCGGCACCAGCCGCACCACATTTTAACTTCAACGCTCGCAAACAAGCATTCTCTTTGCTGATGTTCGCTCTACATACTCATGCTCAATCGTTTCCTTTAATACCTAGCAAGCTCTCGCCATTTCAGGTTTCCATTTGTCCCTAGGTATGAGCAGAATTCTATGTTTTGCCAGCTGCCTAATACTAAGCTCCAAACGAGCCCTAATGGCATCGTTAGCTTTCACTGCTTGTCTGGAAATCATGACGTCCGCCTCGTAACATCGTGCAATGGCTCATGTAATTAGGCCCCTATAGAAACAGCTCAACGTGCGATGTGAACGGCTTCGCAGTGGAAAAGAGTGCCAGAGTTATAAATCATGTTTTGACCGACAAAGGAGCAGAGCGTAGATGTCATTGTCCACGTCACTTTTTCAGGCTGGGACATGGTTGTACATATTTAGGCCTTTGTCGGGTCACCTTGCTTGTGTAATGCTCGTTTGGTTCGTTGAGTACGCGAACGAAAGAGGGGGCAAGGCACGAGAAGGGCGTTGGATGCCTATTTATAGTCTGCATCATAATGACAAGATTCTACATAAACTATACAATGACAAGACAAACCCAACCGCATTCCGAAAGCATCGTACTTGAGACCCTTCCCTATTACTCCAGTACGGTGTATACGATGTAGCAATCTTACATTTTTTTCTGTTTTAGTTACCTGCTGTGCTTGAACCATCCTTTCATCACAATATCTGCACTACCTAGGGTAGCTACAAGGTTTAGTTGTTAGTAGCTACAAGGTTTTTAAAGGTTCTATTAAAGATGGCAAGTCCAGCAAAAGCTATCGCATACACTTTAAAAGACGTGCAATGCTAACCGTGATGTGGTTTTCTCTTTCTCTATTTACCTTGTAATGTCGTCTACAGCGTCTCACTATTTGGCCATCATTATTTTATGTCACTGCTGCCGGCAATCAATCAATCAATCAATCAATCAATCAATCAATCAATCAATCAATCAATCAATCAATCAATCAATCAATCAATCAATCAATCAATCAATCAATCAATCAATCAATCAATCAATCAATCAATCAATCAATCAATCAATCTCCACGGAACGAGCTTTGAAACTCACATCGCGAGATAATCGAAGATTGTAAGCATGCTAGAAACAGATGCAAAAAGAAGTCACCCAACAATTACCTAGAGCTCCCTACTCCCAGAATGTACTTCATTTTCAGGATTTCGGAGGAGTAAGAGCCGAAAGGAGTGCCCGTCGAGACGTACTGCATTGGTGCCGCAGCCCTAAAGGGCAGCGACTCGCAAACGCAGGTACAACGGAGCAAACTCGTCGTCAAATCAACTTTGCAATCCAAGCACCGTTTGCCCCGCTGTTGCATGCAGGATGCAGAATAGTGAGCGTAAGACCTCCGGGCCAAATGCAGCAAACAAAAGACAAGCGACCTTCGCAAAAGACTTTTAATCTGGCAAATACGCGTAGAATACCTAGCTAATTTCCGTGAACACTAAGACTACTGCGATTAAACTTCGTTAATTATGCCCCTGCTACGAGAAGTTTGAGTGGTCACGTACCATGCGAACCAAGAAGAAATAAAGAAAATCGGCACCCCACCTCCGGCTCTCTCTACAAAAAGGTTAATCGAAATCGTGCTGTTGCAAGCCTACAAACACCCCCTCGGGGGTCAAGTTCTTATGGTCTCGGTTTTCGCAATCGCTGCAAGCGGTGTATATAATCGAAACGTTCTTTATGCTTTAATCCACACACAAACGTCTTGATCTTCCCCGTCCGAGCACACGGGCAACTCTCCGAGAGAAAGCGTCTTATCTTTGGTTCTGAGCCGCCCAATAAAGCCTTTCATAACACATTCTGCCTTTATCGACTTTTGCGAGCTGCTTTCTTCGCTCTCAGCATAATCGAATCAGTTGACGCTTCGATCGGAAACGTAAGTCAAACCTGAACTAGAGGAAAAGAAAGCTCGACTCGGCCGATTGAATGAGACATCAGCTGCGAGCGGAAAAGGGAACGCCAAGCGGGAGAACGACCGTCAAAGGATTCGGCTGTGGTGTGCGATGCTGCGCGGAACTATCTCCGGTCGTCAGCGATCCTGTGGCCGAAAACTCGTCTAAGAAAGCGAGCGGTTTCTCCTGTGGGGAAAAGAGCACAATAGGAAAGTGATTCTGATATGTCGAAACATTTATTTTCATATTTAAAATCCTTCGCTCTAGCAGCACCTCGTTCATGCCAAGCTTCATGCTTATTTCTCAGCAAAGCGTAAAGTTGGAAACAGGAGTGTTCCTTATCACTTTCAGCGTAGCTATACTATATAATCATAGTAACCAATATCCAATTACCGCCTGCTCTGCTTCACCACGGATCACTTGACTACATCGACCAAGTCTATAGCAGTGGTTGTGAAGTTGTAGGTAGTTGTGTGCTTGTTTTCTCGATTTCGTTTATGTCAGATTTTTAGCAAGATTGCAGATTACGAGAACCAGGCAGGCTAAAAATATTTGTTGGTGAACAGAGCTCGGAGGGCGGCTAGGGTCCACGGCTTTCTGGATTCACGAGACCGTTCTCTTTGAACGAACATAATGCGCTTGTTCGGACGAATAAAGTTTCATAATCATAATCTGATGTGCCTAGAAAATATGGAAGAATTATGCACTGAATCTGTACTTCTTTGTTTGTAACAACTTTTCGGCATTCGCTTCGTTAAACATACGTTGGCTTCTCCGGTTCTCGACCTCACGCGTGCTTTGTCATATCATGCCATATGCAAACATGGTATTCTTTTAATACTGCTGCGTGATACTCGAAGATGATGCAAGTGTTGATGGAGATAGACATCCACATAGCGGTGTCTGGAGGAACTGAAGATTACTAAACCTCTCGATTTAAGTGCACTGATTTTCATAATAGCCATAGCCTGAATGCATATCATGGCAGTTTCGACAGTTTCCGGTTTACCTTTCAGGTTACAATATCGCGTTACCTCTTCACGTTATTTTTCACGTTACAATATCTATCTTTGAATATTGAAATGTTTCTACCACGCCAAACATTATTTATCTTTGTGAAAACACACAACCCTGCATTCACAACATAATTACATTCCAGGCAAATATTACGTTCTCCCACCTTACTAAAGTTGAGATGAGCGATGCAGGACGGAGAAAAGTAAAGACAGTAAGTCTCATTTTTTTTAAGCGTCGGAAGAGTGAAAGACTTTACTATAAGTTTTTCACTTCCTCATTCAGTTACACAAAATGTTGCTAACTCTTCAAAATAAGAATATTTCCAATAACAGCTGGCCCGGGCGCAGTGAATGGACATGTTAAAAAGCTTCAAGCTCAAAATACATAGGCACCGCAAAGTGGGTGTTGCAATTAAGGATCTGGGAATTAATTCACAAAAACGTCTTAGGCTAAAAATGTTCGTAAATGAAAAATTCTATCAATCCTAATGCAGCATATGCAATCAAAGCAACGCGCCGGTCAATGTCAATAAAAGCGCTTACGGAAGAGAAGGCTTGTCACTTCTGTCTGAAATCGGTAAGAATGGGTGAAGCGCAGTCGAACGAATACCTTTAAGCAATACAGACGGAACCTGTACAGTTTTCGACTATTTCAAACGTATTCTGACGCTATTCTTGCAGCGAATGGCAGCATTCTGGCCGGTTGTGGACCCTGGGAAATCAACAAGCCAACTCCGAAACGCTTGCAATGGACACGAAACAAGTTGCTCGGCTATAGCCGCAATCGGCGGCAGCCCTATTTCTTCTCTCGTAGCAGTTATGCCCAGCTTCACACAATTGAGCTTTCACTTATAGGTGTACCAGGCAGGCTTTGAAGCGCAGTTCCTGCTTCTCAATACAGACTCTGCTGAACTACTGCGCTCCAGGTTTCAGTTTATGCGGCTGTAACCATCAAACGAAAACACATGACATGAAGAGCTAACACTAAGTATTGCAACATTGAAGATGGAAATCCGCCGGAGTAATTAATTACTTTTGTACATGTTGCCGTCGTCCTGGGTCGTCACGTGGTTCCATCTCCAAAGCTCCGAAAAGCAGCACTTTTCGGTACTTTTCATTTCTGTGTCAAGAAGGGAAAAAACATAAAAAACATGCAAGTTGCTTTTTTCATTGGGCAGAATTATTGAAGGAGCAAACAATGCGCCTTTGAGAATTCTTATTAATATCGGGAACATAGTCTTCTTTGTACTACGATATATCTTTCACAAGAGGAGGCGCAGAGGATAGTATCACCGCGATGCCCTTACCCGCGCTGCTTTCCTCTGATTCTCAGCGTGACAAGCAAAACATTACTCTGATTGCACAGACAACAACCACATTTCTCGGACCTGCCACGCGGATGCCTTAAGAAACATCGACGGGCTGAGGTTTCCGGAGGAACGACTCTTTCGTAATACCTCAAAACAAGCACACGTGTTCAAATATGTTTTAAAGACGATAGTCTTTCTTGGGGAACCTAAACGCCTAAATTTTGGTCTGTCTTTCTGTCTGTCTGTCTTTCTGTTTGTCGGCACGTCCCTCGATTCAGCCACCCGGCCAAAGTTGAACCACTTGCTTACCGCCCACCCATCTTGAACTGGTATGGCTGTTCATACTAGTGAACGTTGTCGATCAAAAAGTAAATATTACGCATATCTGAGGCGTAACATCATTAGGTAAGTATTAGGTGGTGTGTTCGTTTAATAGAAAATACATAGATACGCAATTTTAAAGACCTTGATGGTATACGTTTAACGTTGAGACAGTAACGCTGAAGCGATCAGCGGTCCAAGCCGAGCAAACGCGAGCGCCAACAACAACCGTCTTCGTCTTCTTCTTTCGCTGGCGTTCTTGTCTGCGCCCTACCATGTTACAAATCACTCCCCCGCGGAAAAGGAGCCATCCTGGCGACCTAAGGAACAGGTACAACTGGTGGGTCATAATGCGGCTTCAGTCGATCGACGTGAACAGTCTCGCGGCCGCGACGACGGCGGTCCGTAGATGATTGAACAGGCTCAATTATATAGCTAATTGGGGATGCTTGACGTAGGACGCGGTAGGGGCCTTCGTACTTAGGCAGTAGCTTTATGGAAAGGCCAGGAGCGGAGGAGGGAACGCGAAGCCACACCAACGCTCCAGGCGAATACGACTGAGGAGGCAGGTTTTCGTCGTGACGGTCCTTCTGGCCCTACTCGCCCTACAATGTTACAACCCTAGTTTCTTAAGGTGCGCTGAAAATGCGACTGCGCTGAAACTTGTCTTCCTGCGTGCCCTCTGCACAAGCTCATGTTGTGTTTCGGTTTCGGTTCAGTATTGCATTGTACGAATGACAGGGGGCGCCGCTCTGGCATTCCTGTTTTACCCAGGTGACGTGTAAGTAAGAGAGTTTGTGGAGAGTACTCGTTGAGTGCGGACGTTTCTTCTCCTTCGGCGCATCGCGCCAAACAGCCTGTTTGGGCTGGCCGGCGTCCCCACCGGTCGCGTTGGTCACCGCCGGTCTTCGCCTGCCGCTGCGCCGGGACTACCAGCCCGCAACACAGCACTCATGTTTCCCGACGTATTGCCAGATGGCATCCATATCTCACGCAGCGCCTCTTCTATCGTCTTTAGACGACATTTGCAGCGAAGCACGCAGATACACGGCCAATTTTTTTTTTTTGTCCTGTTCTGTGGCGCGCTTGCGATGTGTACGTGTGCGTCTGCTCTTAAGTGTACGCGTGCGTGATTTCTTGAAATGGGGAGCGAGGGAGATAGCTTTGATTGTGTGCCTTTGTATGCGCACGGTACACGTGCTTTTTAATGCCGCGTGTGCGGTTCACCGTGTGTACATTTGGGAGTGCGCTTTTGTGGGAGCACGTGGGTTTGTCTTTATCTCTGAGCGATCGTGCGGGCGTACGCCTCATGTGTGAAAGAGTTCAGACTCAAGCGAACGTCACGATATTTAGTTACTGTATGTATCTCTCTGTCTCTTTTCGAAAGAATCCCACTCGAAGATAGTCTTTCATTTAAGGAGAGTTGTTGTTTAAGAATGTCGCACCCTGTGACACTGAATGCAATAAAGACATACAAAATGCCACCCGCCGCGGTGGAATAGTGTTTATGATGCTCGGCAGCTGACCCAAAGGTAGCGGGAACGAACGACCGATTTCGACAGATTTTGACAGATTTCGACTACCATTATTCAGGACAACCTATGAAAAGCAAACCTTGTCAATCAAATACCTCATTTACTTCACAACTATAGCTATGTCCGTGAACTTTTAGGCCAACGTAATACTAAAAACAGTCTAGAAAAAACTGTAAAAATGCACATTTTCTCTTGTACTGTGGCCTCAATATATATTATCAATTGGAAATATTTGTTTTAGTGTATTTGTAATTTTGTATAATTGCGTAAAAGTCACTGATTTCATTCAATCTGAATTTTGCATTCTGTATTGTACTTAGTCTTTTGACCTAATATCTTACTGGTTTCAGTTTATTACATATTTTTTTTTCTCTTTTATCTTGCTATGACTAGTTAGTGTTGACTGTACTGTTATACTTTAAAGCGTATGTTCCAGTTATTCCTTCTACTCTTTGAATTTTGCTTTTGTGTTACTAAAAAAAAAGAAAGGAAGAAATCTCTGTATTTTTGTGTTGCACTACATCTGAGCAAATATATGGGTGGAGGGGCCTAGTCAGGCAGAGATAATCTGCCTTTAGTCCCTTCAACTTAGGCAAAATAAACAAAAATTATCTGAACACACTGAATTGAATTGAATTGAATCCCGGCCACATCGGCCGCATTTTGACGGAGGCGAAACGCTAAGGGCTCATGTACTGAGGTTTAGGTTCAAGTTAAACGACCCCAGGTGGTTGAATTTTCCGGAGCACTGTGTGTGTGTGTGTGTGCGTGTGTGTGTGTGTGCGTGCGTGCGTGTGTGTGTGTGTGTGTGTGTGCGCGCGTGTGTGTGCGTGTGTGTGCGTGTGCGTGCGTGTGTGTGTGCGTGTGTGTGTGTGTGTGTGTGTGTGTGTGCGTGTGTGTGTGTGTGTGTGTGTGTGTGTGTGCGCGTGTGTGTGTGTGTGCGCGTGTGTGTGTGTGTGTGTGTGTGTGTGTGTGTGTGTGTGTGTGTGTGTGTGTGTGTGTGTGTGTGTGTGTGTGTGTGTGTGTGTGTGTGTGTGTGTGTGTGTGTGTCGGGAAACTGCGTCGGAATGCAGCTTACCCTAAGGCGCTTCTTCTGCTTCGGTTTCTATTACCCATGAGCAGCGAGTTTGCCGTAAGCTGTCTTCGTGTCGCACAACGCAACACGCTACGAAGTATGCTTTACAGGAGAAAACCTGGCATTTAAAACCAATTTTGAGACGGAATTTAACCAATTTCTGTTAATTACCGGTGGCGAGTAGTGTGATTTACTTAATTTTTTAATTTTTGTGGCCCATAGCCGTTTATGATGGACCGTGACGACGACATGACACGCCGACAAGCCTAGACCCTAAGGTGCTTCGCCCCTGAAAAAGCCGCGCATTGCAACATGGCCATCTTGGGCACGCAGTCCATAAAAGCGAGAGTTAAGCCTTTGTAAAAGTATAGATGAGAATTTCGAAATGGTAAGTAACATTTACACTTGTAAACTAAATTCTCTTTCCCTTCCACTACTCCTGACAGATCTTCAGCTACAATAAAACAATAAACCACCCGTTTGGCTCCAGGTGGTTTGGCAAACGGGTGGTTGTCGATTTCCCTTTCTGAAACCTTCCGCCACGTTGCGGGATTCGGAAGAACTGATTTGCAAGAACATGCGTTCATGTGCTTCGAGTTGTCAATGAATTCGCCCTCACCCTGCCAATTTCTAGCTTCTTCGTTAGCTCAGTTGGTAGAGCGACCTCCCTGCGAAGGCGTTGGTCCGGGGTTCGATCTCCGGACCAGGACGAATTTTTCGGCAACTAAGAAGCTTTCTTTCGGAGAAATCCGTATGCATTTCCTTGTGGCTTCGTGCTACAAACGGGTGGTTGTCAATTTCTCTTTCTTGAAATTTACTGGAGATTAAAGCCGGATTATCGCTAGGGCTCCGTGTTTTCGGATTTTATATGTCTTGATATTCGGAAGGCGTTTTTCGGAGTTTTTTTTCTTTTCGCGGAAATTCGGCGTTTATCAGAGTTAATTTTTTGTATATCCCCAATTTTCCGAAATTCGGATTTAATTGGGCATTAATCTCAATACTCCAATATCTTAGATGAAATGACACCTGAGCACAAAAACATAAGAACACACGACGCGTATGTTAGTTGTCTAGAAGGTTTGACCGCACAAACAGATACACACACAAGCACAAATAATTCAATACGAAACACCTACGTTTGTGCGTATTACAACCTTAAAGCTCGCTGTAATAGACGCAAGCATAATTTACCAGGTTCGTATACTCTATGTCGTCTGGCGCGGCCCCGTGCCTCCAGGGGACCGTATAGCAAGACGTCGTCTCGCGCTCCATGCGCGACAAACCCTTTGTTAAATGCGCGATGGGCGCGGTCTGCAGGATACCGTTGACGTGAAGTAAAGGTTATATCAGTCCTCACCCCCCCCCCTCTCCCCCACTGATGTACCAATGACCGCTTAGAACATGCCCTTTCGATAAAGAACAGAATGACGGCCAATATATGACCCTATATTGGCAGTTAAAATCGGAGTTTCTCGGATAAATGCGAATTGACAAAAATTTTACCGGCGAGTGTTTATCGATTTTTTTCGGATTAATCCGAAAACGCGAAGCCCTAGTTACCGCGCATACGAAACGCGTCACGAAATCATAAGTGGCAGATTATCAATAATCACCACATGCAGGCTGTGATATTTAAAACACTATTTGTAATAGTGTATGCAGCCGCTTCGTACGTAAACCAAACTGAATATCGTATAATAGATTGATGTACGTTAATCGCAAGAGAAGGTTACACACACGGATCGCGATCACTGAAGAGAACGCTTCTCTTCCTTTTTCTATTTTGAAGAACTTAAGGCCTTCAAGTCTGCTCGCGTACGCTACTGTCACGATCAGTATTAGCAATCCTTAAGGGATGGTCACAATGCATGCAGAACAGCTCTGTGAGCCATTCATGTTCTTCACCGCCTAAGCGCGACATTTCAACCACGTCTAACAATCTGGAATGCCTTCCTTATAAAAACGGGCTCGCACAGAAAAACTCAAGCCAGAGCCCATAGGCGATCGTCTATACCGGTAAGGGCGTTAGCCTTGCTTTGCAACAGAGCGGCGGCACACTACCCTCGCCTATGCGATAATGGATGGGCACACGTGGGAGAACAACGCGGCGGTGGCCGAGGGAACTGCTCGGCTCACGTTGGCAATAACCAGACGAGAGCATCAGCAGGCAAAAGGGAAAGCGGGAGCGAACTGATCTGGGCGAAAAGGCCGCACCCGATCGTGGCAGCAAAAGCAGGGTCGCAGTGTTCGGCGAGACAGGAGCAGAAATTCTGAACGCTTTGCCACGCGGTATGATCGTTCATCACTCCGGCATGTGTCCCCTCTCTCCCACGTGTGTGTGTCGCAGGAGGCGGCGCGGAAAGTCCTCGAGCGACGTGACGTCTATTCCCCAACGCGACGCTGCCCAGTGTCCTGGAAAGAGGCGCACGTGACCTGCAGAACATCTTGTTTTGGGGACCAAAGAAAGAAAGAAAGCGATGTCTGCTAAACCGTCGTTCTTCCATCTAGTGGACAAAGTGGTATGCTCTTATTTTTTAAATGCGAAGCATTTCTTAGCGAACTTCTGCGACTTTGAGCGTATCTATCTATCTATCTATCTATCTATCTATCTATCTATCTATCTATCTATCTATCTATCTATCTATCTATCTATCTATCTATCTATCTATCTATCTATCTATCTATCTATCTATCTATCTATCTATCTATCTATCTATCTATCTATCTATCTATCTATCTATCTATCTATCTATCTATCTATCTATCTATCTATCTATCTATCTATCTATCTATCTATCTATCTATCTATCTATCTATCTAGCCGCCTACGACTTTGTGCTCTCCTGGTCGCTTGGTTAATCGAATGTACACCAAAGCTGGTATGGTGTAACATGACTGTATGACGAACATAAATGACAAGTCATAACATGAAAATCATGACACGCGTGTCATGTACAGCATGATTTACATGCCACGCCCATGGTGCGCTGGCGGCCGTTTCGCTTGCTTGATGTACACCAAAATTGGTATCTTGCGACGTGAGTGTGTAGCGAACATAAATAACACGAGTTAACACGAAAATCATGACACGCATTTTGCTAAACGACATACAAGACGATGTGTGCAGCTCTTTGCTGGCTGCTTCGCATTACATCGATTCCCACAATGCGTGGGATCTGCCGGCTTTTTTTGCCATTCTCTTTCTGTAAGTAAAAAAAAAATGAAGCACTACTTCAGTAGCAAACTAGAAAAATTGTGAGAGCTGTATTTTTAAAATTTTTACACGTGCTACTATTACGCAAAGTGCAGTGCCGAGGAGCCCACGGCAGGAAGAAAGAATGGCCTGAGTATTTATATGCCAACTAGTGATAGAGACAAATGTAACGGAATAGAAAGGGGGAGAGGAGTGGTTCCCTTGTTGTATCTCCTGCTGCATGGTTCGCCATACTGAGAAAGAGAAAAACTGTAAAAGGAAAAGGTAAAATTAAACAATAGGTAAGTCTCTGTGGGCGCTGTCACACATGCCTGCGAGGCACCGAATAGTGATATGCTATGCTACCTACACTGTGAAATATGCAACATCCAAATGTGCACTGTCACAATTCGTCGCGCAATCCGGTATCGCTTAGGTACACCAGAGAAGTTTGCTTTCTATAGCTACTGCGCGTGCAGCTCTCACCTTGTCTGCGCGTCTACACGGACCAGCGTACAAGAATTTTGATTTCTGTAAGTGGGAGCTTGTTCAGCTCTAGTCTATAGCGCGAAGGAGACCATGGAGTCTTTGCTGCTCAAACGAGTGCCGTCGCGCAGAGAAAACGTGCACTAGTTCCGCCACCAATGCAAAGCAGTGTGAAGGGACAGCCCTTGCAGACTTTAAGTTTGTCCATAGTAAACCACCAAAATGGAATCCTTCGCCTTTCTCACAGAAGGGTTGTAGCAGACTATGTGCTTCCTTGAGCAAAATCGTTCCTCTCACAGTCCTTGCCTAGCGCTTTGCTAAAACTGAAGCAAGAAACAATGGGCGTTTGGGGACGCTTTTCATGCAGAGAGCCACAGACATAAGTCCATTGCGAAATATCTGATTATTATATTTTTTTGGTTCGTTAAATCACAGCTGGTGGCGCGTCACGAAAGGAAGCGATTTTCTCGGAATCAACTAATCATTCTATGCAGGATGGCGCGTAATTAAGAAAACCATGTAAGCCATCGCACTGGTCCTACGATAGCCTCTTTTTCAATTTTTAATGAAGGCGTTTATGAAACTGCTCTCCCCTTATTCGCTTGGTTGCTCCATAGCCACAATATCTGGCTTTTCTCCATGGTGATGTTCAAATGCGATTGCCAGTTGCTAAGAGCCCTTGCGGAGGGAGCGCTTCGTCACTCACTCACTCACTCACTCACTCACTCACTCACTCACTCACTCACTCACTCACTCACTCACTCACTCACTCACTCACTCACTCACTCACTCACTCACTCACTCACTCACTCACTCACTCACTCACTCACTCACTCACTCACTCACTCACTCACTCACTCACTCACTCACTCACTCACTCACTCACTCACTCACTCACTCACTCACTCACTCAATCAATCAATCAATCAATCAATCAATCAATCAATCAATCAATCAATCAATCGATCGATCGATCGATCGATCGAACAAAGAGGTGCTCCCTTCACTCAGTTGAGTTCGCCCACGCATATGTGAAGCCTTAATTACATTCTATACACACGTGCGTGATGACCAGCAAAGATTACAAGAGACGGTGGCTCTGAAAAGAAACTAGCAGTAGCATTGGAGACCAGAGTAGCAGATTAAGAATACATGAAGAGTTAACCAGGTCAAAAGAAATGGTTACTGCTGTTAGTTCACGACGGTGAAATACGACCACGCTCACTTGATCTCTAAATCCGCATCGCGAACCCAGATAGGTCGAACGCGCGACGACACTGCAAACCTACCACCATAGTTTTAAGCAGCGTTATATTTAAAAACGTTCGAAATACTTGTAAGCATCTTGTGGTAAAGTGCCGTACCTATAATTATGCAAGCATAAGGCTATTCATTCGCCAAGGAAAACCTATAGCTGGGTAAATGCGTCATAATTAAAGTGGAACTTTCAAAACAAGTTTTATAACGAGAAATGAAAGCAACGCAGCTAGAGTGTAGGCGCGGGCTCACTCAACAAAAGATGCGTCGTATTAAGCTTACGATCTGTGTCCAGTGAAGTGGGTACCCTGGAGCAAAAAAGAAAAAAAAATGATTTCGTAATTTATGTTAGTATTGATTCAACCGAACTAGAAGAACTCAACTTCCACGCGAACACATTTCTCAGTAACTGCCCACCCTATACACACAACCACTCAATGCTTTGCGTACCCTTCGGAGACAAGTTACGCTGAGGGCTTCACATGCTTGCTTAAGTAATTTTAGCGTACGCTTTGCGGACGTTACCAGTGCCTGTCCCACACTTAGCTATATAAACTCTGTTATTATCGAAGAAATGTGATCGCAGGCACAGATTAGTTTATTGGGGAAGAAGAAGAAGGAAGCGCGAGCAGTAACAGACGCGCGCGTTCGATCGGCAGAAGAATAACGCCTGTCCCGTGCTGTTGTTCTTCATCGAAGAATGAGACAAAATCGATATGTCAATAAGTGCTCGCACGCCGCCCGAATAAAGCTAACAGCCGCTAACAGCTCGACCGAGAGAGGGATCCATGGGAACGCGTCGTGTTTTCTTCTTTGGGACTCCTCACCCGCCCATATTTCTTTGGAGCTCGTCGCGAAGCGAGTATTGAGCCTTATTATCCGGAATTTAATACACTTCGTCGAAAGAAAGTTAAAGTTTGGTTTTGACAGTTTCTATTAGGGTTTCGAGAACACACGAAACTTCGGTTTTGATAGTTTAACCATTCGTTGCTTGAACAGAAAAAAATACCATAATAAATGGTGAACTCTCAAGTTCTTCGAGCGCTACATTTTAACAGTTAAAAACGAAGGCTCGAATAGGACTTTCTTAATTCTGCAGAAACGCGAAAATTCATATACATGGCCTATCACGCCCAAGAATGGCCGTGAGCGCCGTATAATTACGAGAGGCAGTCATTGTTGATCAGCCACACAATAATTAGTTAAGAGCTAAGTGCTCCCTGAACTTCTTTTTGTTCTCTATCCCTAATAACGAGGTCGAAATGAGCGAGGTTTTGTTTTCACATTGGAACTGCTTTACTTTTCGTTATGCCATTCTGCGTTCGCATAAACTATCATTATCATGAATAGCCTCTATCTTTCTATCGTGTGCAACGCAAAACTCGGCCGGTGCGCCCTCTCTTCGTCCTCTTCATCTGCTGCTTCGCTCCCCAAACATGCGTGCCCTGCGCAAGCTCTCTGGCTGCGCCGATTTGTCTGGCGTGGGATGCAATAACTCGGATGGGCGAGAGAACGAGTACACAGAGAGAAAAAGTAACAGAGAAAGAAAGAGGTAGAAAGAAAGATAAAGAGAAAAAAATTCTTGGCGAAAAAAGGACGTCATCTGTCGCTAACTGCGTCCATCCGTCAGTGACGAGGTTCAGTTGAATGCCCTTCACGCACACGGAACTCACGCTACTGACTTTCACAATACCAATGCTTACATAAATCTGTTGAGGCAATCACAAAAACGAGAGAGAGAGAGAAAGATATCAGAGGCCGAATTCAGAAAGATTTTCTTTCGTTCGAGATTTTTTCGATTAACCAGACGCGTACGCTAATATAGTTCGATACTCATGATTGGCTGAGATTTCCTCTTACGGACAATTCTAACGTAAGACGTTTTTGTGAGTAGTGTTGCTTGCCAGAGTGCATGATTATACGACGACTCACGTTTATTCGAGTTTAGGTGCAAGATAGCTTCGCTTTCTTGCTCTTTATCATTATTTATTCAGTTAACTATAGGGGATATTCATAATGCTTGGTGCTCCGGCAACACTGGGTCCGTCCGCCATTTTTTGTTGGGCGCAGTTGTGGTATCGTGTGCTGGAGTGGTAGGCCACGGAGAAGTTGAGCTGCAGTCGTTGGGGGAGCTTTCGGACCAAGAAAATGCGGTCGTTTTTTCGTCATCCAGCGCCGAATGGTGAGCGGACCTCACTGTGCTGCCACAAATCGACGATAACGCAATATCGGAGTTTTGCGCGCTTAAAAACTCATCAAAAGCGCACCGCTTCGCAAAGCCGAACTGCTGTTCTCTAGTGGCGTGGGCTTCCCATCTGAGGTAGGCGTTCAAGAAAAGTGTTCGTTGCAGAGGAGATATGACTGTCAAGAAAGAGAGAGAGAAGAAATATAGGAAAGGTAAGACGGTTAACTAGACTACACGTCCAGTTTGCTACCCTACACATGGGGAGAGGAATACGGGAGCAACTATGTCAAACTTCTAAGATAACCTTGCACTGCAAAACATCTACATTGTATTTCCCACTGCGATTTTATACAGACGTCATAAACACTCGTCAGATATCGACACCACGTTGTTTCTGCGCGACCTGTGCAACGCTGTGCTGCTTTCCTCGGCTGATTTCTTCAGTCACGGGTATCTCTACAGCCTACACAATAGCGTGTGTCATAGTTTTTTTTTTTTCGAAATAAACAAGGCATGGACATGTGCATGAGTGGCGGGCCGCAAACCAAACAAAAATACTGATCTCGTGTTTCAACTGTTCACAAAGAGAGCGGTCCGAGTAGTGCTCTTTTACTACACACTGGTTGTTTAAAATGCCTTGTGGTCGTACTCTATCGCATGGGGAGAGAGAGAATAAGAATAAAAGAAAGGCGGGGAGGTTAACCAGGGCTGCGCCCGGTAGGCTACCCTGCACTGGGAAAGGGGGGAGGGGGAAGGAAAGTTAGAGAGGAGGAGAGAAAGTCACTCTTTCAGCTGACGTAACAGTTCCGCGTTTGACATCACAAACGGCGAATCAGTCCGGTATCCTTGAGAAAACGCAACAGCGCTTTCGTTGCCTTTCGGAACTGTGATGGGCAGCCCCATGGTCCTAATATTTTCGCGACAGTGAAAGCGCTTCCGTCCATTTGATTTAGTGCAGTGCTGAGGTGAAGCCTCTCGGTTGCGTATGTCGGGCAGTAACACAGAAGGTGCTCAATAGTTTCCTCAACGGCACAGTCGTTACACTCGGCGTTGTCGGCCATCTCTATCTTAAATGAGTAGGCGTTGGTGAACGCTACACCCAGACGCAGACGGCACAACACTGTATCTTCTTCCCGGGAAAGACCAGGTAGTAGCCGCAGTCGTAGAAATGGGTCGAGAGAATACAGTCGATGGTGTGTGAACTGTGATGTTTGCCACTTTTGCAGTGTCATGTCCTGCGCCAGCTTACTTAAGTATCGAGCTGCATCAATCCTAGATAACGGTATAAAAACAAGGTTCGTCTCTACATGTGCTTTTCTGGCAGCTTCATCGGCGAGGTCGTTGCCGGAGATACCGCAATGACTTGGTATCCACTGAAACACAACGTTGTGTCCTCTTTCAGTCGCATAGTGCAGCATTTCTCGTATCTCCCACACAAGTTGTTCGTACGATCCGCGACGAAGTGCCGACGAAACACATTGTAGAGCCGCCTATTATCGTTCTGGTTTTCTTGAACGCTATACGTGTGCGTTCATTGACATATCTTTTTTTCAAATATTTCACTGTTTGCTTTCGCATCCCACGGCGGCCCATGAGGGCCCGCGATCAGCGGAAAGATGAGTGCGATGATCTACCGAACAACCTGCTCTATCTACTGTGCGACTCCGTAACACCTTGCTCCGCGTTCGCAGCGCGCCCTGACCGAAGAAAGCAAAAGAAAAATAAAGGGGGGGGGGGATAAGTGTGTGTAAAGCGAAGGGCAGACGCGGCATGCGGACTATGTACTTCGGCGCACACTGAATTGCGAAGCTTGCAAAGAGATGCTTGTTGGGATCTTTGCGCCGATCGAGTGTCGTGTGGCGCCACTGATTTTCCGTGGACGCGCGCAGCAGCGGCTGTGGCACTGCTTACACAAGTGTGTATACCTAAATCATTGCTTTCGTCGATCTGCAACACCGACAAGTTAATGTTAGTCAGTCATGCTCTGTCACGCGTGTGCGACGTCGGCCGTCTGTTTTGAAATGCATATATCGTAATATTGTTCTACAAGTCTAGCTTATGTTGCGGGCGAAAAAAATATGAGGAGAAATAAGAATAAATGTTTGAGAGCGCTCTTGCGCGAGCCGGTCATTTCAGAACGAAAGTACAGTGCCGATCTTGTTGACGAAAATCATCAGACATTTTGCACGTGCTCCCTGTCATCACCTTGCAACACTGCCTTCAGAGAGGCGCCACGCATCATTTTCTAAAACTATCGTCAAGTACAACGACAAACTTCCCTCGGGCTTCACCACTGCATCTAAACCACCGATGCCCCCTTGGTGTTTTATTCGACCCACAGTTCAACTCAGTGTACCAGGGATCCGGAAAAAATCTGAGCTGTCGTCACCTGTGTTGAAACAACTGTCTCTGCTTCTTTTGTACGAGAAGTATGCGGACAGTGTACATATATATACAGATGGTTCCACAAACATCCAGTGTTCGTCCGGTGCGGTGGTCGTCCCAGCAAGAGCTATTACCATCAGCTTTAGGACCGACCACTCCACGACGTCGACAGCTGCGGAACTAGCTGCTCTGCGCGCTGCACTTTGTTTGGTTAATCGGGAACCACCTCAACATTGGTCTATCTTCAGCGACTCAAAGGCAGCCCTACAATCTGTGCTATCTGCTCTGCGTCGCGGGCCATATGAACAGCTCGTTTTTGAAATTCGAGGTCTTCTCCACACTTCATATGAGAAAGGGCACCACGTGACGTTTCAATGGCTGCCAAGTCACTGCGGCGTCATAGGGAACGAACAGGCCGATAATGCCGCTCGGACAGCTCATGAAAGCACACAGGAAGATACCATCCCACTTTCAAGGTCTGACGCTGCCAGCAGTCTTCGAGGCCTTGCACAGGAGATCACGCTCGCTCTATGGTGCCCACCAAGCAGCCAAACCAACCGGACTAATCGTCAACGCCACCTGTCCTCTTTGATGCATATCTGTATGCCAACTGGACTCCGCCGAAGAGAGGCCACACTGCTTTATCGCTTGTGGCTAGGGGTGGCATTTACGAAATCGTATTCCTTTCGAATTGGAATGGCCGACAACGCTCTCTGCGATGCCTGTCGTTGCGAGGAGACGCTACACCACGTCCTGTGCAACTGTCCGGCATATAATGCTCAGAGACAGTCATTGGCGTCCGTTCTAGCGCGCCTTGATAGTAGACCAATGTCTGTTCAAACAATACATGCATGTTGTCAACAGAAGACATCACAACTAAAGGCGACGAAGGCACTGCTGAGGTTTTTGAGAGCGACGAACTTGGCCAAGCGCCTGTGACAGAAATGTCGCGTACCACGCAGGAGTGACCAACTACCACGCAAGAGTGACCGACTGTTTCTATGTGTGCTATGCTACCACGCAAGAGTGACCGACTGATTCTATGTGTGCTGTGTCGTGCTATCTTTCTATCTTTCTCTCTCTCTCTCTCTCTTTCCTCTCCATCTTTAAATCTCCCCCACCCTGTCCCCATGTGTAGGGTAGCAAACCGGTTGTCCTATACTGGTTAACCTCCCTGCCTTTCCTTCTCTACAATTTCTTCTTCTTGTTGACGAAACAAGTTCGCGCCGGCACTTCCTTTTTGTTCGTTCAGGTAACTGATAAATTAGATTGAAATTATTGTTACCTTGTTCCCGGCATTGTCAAGGTTCCCTCGTTGCCTGAACAGCGCACGAAACATTGGAAAGCATCACAGAACGAAGATAAAAAACCAGCAGCTAGCATTTGAAAGGCTGCTATATGCGACTGGTTGGGTTTTCACGCCCAACAAAACATGGCTGATCGAGCTTACGGAGTTGACGACAAATGGCGCTGTACGTTTTACATATCCCCCATTGTTTACGTACAATCAATGGGATCAATACAATATACGCAAGAGGGTCCCGTAGTCAAATGCCACTGTGACACCTTAGGTTAGTATTAATAAATTAGATGCACAAAAAACAGCGATCAGGGTAAGAAAAGGAAACGCAATCGCGTAATATACATCAAACGAAAATTTAAATAAATGAAATGCAATCATCAGGGGACAGACACCTGACAGCCAGAAATAGACAAGGCGGTATGGGGAACGAAGAGACCTTAATTATACCTGTAAAGAATTATGCGTTTAAAGAAATGCATATAAAAGCAATACCACTGCGTCAGAATTCTATTTCACGCCGCTTCTCCGCTTTCTGTCAGCGTTTAGGCGTGGAAGTGGAGAAGATATACGATGCCCTGAAAATAAGAAGGCCTGCAGTGCAACACAAACACACACGCACAAAAAGATTTATCCAGAGCTTGTTGAAGAGCGACGGCACGTGGCATACTTTCTTAATCCTCCAAGATTGAATATCTCAACTGTGGGGCTGGATAAAAAAAAGAAAGTACGTAGGTGCCGCAGGCAGCTAATCTTGTCTGTTGGGCTGCACGACTTAGCAGGTATATTCCAACCACGAAATCTCTCCGCGCATACTTTCTACCCAAGAATTATTTCAGAAAAAAAAAGCCGTTAATCCCAATAAGTGGGGAAGAAAACCAGTCTTACAGATGAGCAGCTTTGCGGCTGAGTAGAGAAATTGGTTACGTTCAAAGACGGCGCATTCCGTTGCCAAAAAGGAACCCACGACAAGTGAGTTCCTTCAGGGGAACAGAGGAGGCGGGGAACGTGTGCGTTGTGTGTCAACTATGTTTGCTCTTTGGAGCGGGGAGGCAAGAGGAGGGCAGGCGAAACTTCTAGGGGTGCCCCCCCCCCCCTATACCTCCCGCTAGCGCCGCCCTTAATGTCGCAAATAATATACAATAAAATCAGCCACAATTAGTATCGATGGTTGAGACTTATTATGCGTGGCTCTAGGAGCTTTGATGACGACGGTTGTTTGAGCACTTGAAAAGCAGCGAGGTCGTTGTGCAGGATGATGGTCATTATTTTTATATTCTGCACGAGTTTTATATTCCTCTTTTGTACACCATACAACTATATAATTCAAGGGGAGAAGAATTCTAACCCCTGCACTCATTCTGACAACACGTGGCAATAGCATGCTAACACCTATGTCGCCTCCCCTTTTAGTGATACAGGAGTTCGCTGTGTGACAAATGGCCTGGGATCGTGTGCGCCATGCCAGCTCCCGCTTTCTCACCTCTCTGAGAATAAAGAAAAAGCCAAGCCACGTAAAATCGTCGCCATTTCGCCTGACAAACACACAAAAGAATGATAGCTCAATGTAATTAAACGAGAATATCGATTCGGTTGAGCCCGCCTAAGTTCGTGATTGAAAAGCAGAGCGCAGCGTACTGTACTTTAGCTACTTTCATGGCATTGCATTGACGACAAAGAGAATAAATTTCTCTTGAACTCGTGTTTTCTGTGACGGGTAATACTTGAACTTTTATCGTTAATTTTTTCGCGCGTACTAAGCTTACCTGCTTCTGCTGCCTTTTCCATACCTGGTTAAAGGTCTGTCGACGTTTCCACGTGTCTGCAATACACTACTTGCTAATCGCAGTACCTCTTCTCGTCTTTTGCGTATGCGTTCATCGTTCCCTGAAACTTCATTCGACAGTTTGCATGCCTGCCGGTAATGCTTTCCGCTAACCATGGCGCAGCTTTCGCGTAAGCGTTCTGAAATAACTAATCGACAGAATGTACTCCAGACAGGCGCACAGGGGACTCGGTACAGCCATTGCTGCTCTTGCCCCACAGTTTTACAACTAAACCTATAACTAAGGGAGATATAAGGCAATTAATTACACGTGGAGCTGCAGAGAGCACTATCATGGTAAGCGTATCGCGCTGGTTCCTCTTCGTCTCAGTGTTTAAGAGCACCGTAGATGCTATGTCGGCATTAATTAGAACTTATAGAGAAAAAGGTTGAACGTTATTCGAATAACAGCACAACGGTACATAGCGTCCAGTGTATGACATACTGGCAAAACAAACTATATATTCGCATTGTTCGATCGTATAATCAGGGTTCCTAGGAACGTAAACCATGACTATATATAAAAAAAGCGTGTTGTGGTTAATACGCTCCTCTAGTCGTTAATAGCTACTCTAGTTATTACGCTCGGGAGCCGTAATATCGGTCATAAAAGTAAACATTTATTGAAGGTGCTTCCCGTGAGCTTGAAAATCGCAGACTAACACATCTGAAGACGCAGGGTTAAACAAGGCGTATGACTTACTCTTCCAGTGCATAGAAAGGCACAAAGCGTTTTTTTTAACTTAGCCTGTAAGTAACATTACCTAGCATACTGACATCTCTAACGTTTGTGTGGACGACACTGAAATCAATCATTTTTTTATAAAGATGCGGGCTGTGTGCAAGAAGCCACAACGGGCTAACCTTCCCTGCGTCCCTTTAACTTTCTTTCTTTCTTTCTTTCTTTCTTCCTTTCTTTCTTTCTTTCTTTCCTTCTTTCTTTCTTTCTTTCTTTCTTTCTTTCTTTCTTTCTTTCTTTCTTTCCTTCTTTCTTTCTTTCTTTCTTTCTTTCTCCATATCTCTCCCCCACAACGGCCTCCTTTCACTACTGCGTGCAATTTAACTCGCAAATAAGCTGTGCAACCCCATGGGCATCTGCACATAATGGGTCAAAAACAATGCGATATCAAGAAAAGCAACTGAGCTACTTTGGCTAAATTTATTTCAGCGTCATTCGCTAGCATGCACTTGGTTACGTTATAGAAAATGCTGTATAGCAGGAAGATAGCTCCAGCAACTATAGCTCTCCATTTTTTACTGATGCACGGGGCGCTCCTCTTATTCTGCTTTGAAAGCACAAGATTTTCTGTTTAGAATAGACAACAGAATCTAGGAGGTTGCAGGGCTGCCTAACGCATGCTTCTAGGTAAGTGCACCTCTTTTATTTTTGAATAAAACATACGTGTACTTTATGGTAACGTGTACACAACCCCTCGCACGAGTTTTGCATTCGCTCCGGCTGTCGATTCAAGATATACTGCTGCGCATTTTTTTAACCTTCTTCAATAAGCAATGAGGCTCAGCTTGAAAGCCATGAAAGATTTGAACTCTCTAGCAAAGACCTCTTTGAAAGCATGACCTCAAGATCCGATCTCGTTTCAGCAATTTTGGTGTGCGACGTCTCGTGTTGGAAATAAACAAAATATATATGCATGCGACCTGCGTGCTTGCTTATTGCTTTAGTCAGCGACGGTTGCATAAAAACCTGAGAATCGTTTTTTTTTTCAGTCGACAATTTTTGTTGTTAGATATGTAAGCATAGCACTGAAACAAAGCTTACAGATGCTTCACTAGGTGTGTGTTGAAGAATAGTATGTTCATGAATTATCATTACATAGGAAGCTTGTGAGAAACTGTACTAAAATCTTATATGAAAGGATTACACTGTCGTCACGCTATCGTGGAGGGCGCTGTAGACCGTACAGAGCAGACCGACGTTAGCCAATTTTTCACCGTTGCCCATCGCTGTTCTCGAAAGAAAAGCGATTACCAGACAGCGTTCTCATTACCTGGCTCTTACCGTGTGGCTTACTGAAACGAAGCCGTGCCATGGAGGAGCCTAAAAGAATTATTGCGTGCAACGGGGGTCACGATGCGGCTATTTATCAGGTCGCTCGCCACGGTGTTTCACGCCTAATTAAGAAGCGACGTGACGCCCCTTCAGACAACGGCAAAACTTCGTTGTTGGCCACTTCACAAAGCTTCAATTTTTCCTAAAAGCGCTGTCTTCTTGCTTTTTTTCTAGTAGACACGTATTGCTAGTTGTTAGAACAGCAAAGTGTCTTGATGTTATTTTCAAATAAGAAAAACAGATAAAAGAAAGTGCCAAATATTAATGCGCACAAGGGAAGCGCTCGTGACAGAAGAAATGCAAAGTGACGCATCGCGCGTCACACCGCGTCATATTGAACACGCTGTAGTGTTTGTGCAACACTTTCCACCGCGTCGTGTGCTTTAACAAACACCTGCATGACGGGTATTTTCGCGTCCATTGTATGCTTCTCAATTCTTCCTCGTGCGGTTCTTCTTTTCTTCTTTTTTTACAGCACTCATTAGCGGAAGATTTTTGAAAGCGAAGTATACTTTGAAGTAGATTGCCTTATGTTTTAACTGCGATAGCACACTTTACCGTGTTACTCTTACTTCATCTTACTTCTTCAAACATAGCCGTAATGTACACGAAATGTCCACGTATTTGATTGCTTCCAAGTCGGATGATGTCTTTCAATACTACACTATCCCTCGTTACTTGCCACGTTCATTAGAGCACATTCAATTGCGCTATTTATGCATTCTGAATGCTACACTACACCGTGAAAGGATTCACTTGCTGTCTGTATGGAAACGCATTCACACAGCACTACATTGCAAACCGGTCCTTTTCACTCGGCAAGAAGTGGGACGCTAATTAGTGCTCCGATACTTGCGGGAATGCTTTCGTGAAATGAAATGCGGCGTGTGAGGCGTACTCTG
Source organism: Rhipicephalus sanguineus (assembly GCF_013339695.2). Taxonomy (NCBI): domain Eukaryota; kingdom Metazoa; phylum Arthropoda; class Arachnida; order Ixodida; family Ixodidae; genus Rhipicephalus; species Rhipicephalus sanguineus. Next base: position 29,045,536 of record NC_051180.1, read on the forward strand.
ATGAAGCAATTTGTATGTTGAAGCGTGAGAGCCCCACTCGAACGTGAATCTCAAGAAACAGCAGTCTGCAATTCACTCAGCTATAACGACCGCACGAACAAACAGACCTGTACTTACGTGCAATAATAATCAATCAATCAATCAATCAATCAATCAATCAATCAATCAATCAATCAATCAATCAATCAATCAATCAATCAATCAATCAATCAATCAATCAATCAATCATTTATTTATTTAACGTGCCCAGGAACAACCGTGAGGTCTTTGTGCAGGCGCACGCAAAAATAAAATCAATAAAAATAAACAATACAATACAGACAGTCTTCAGAAATAAAAAGAGCAAAAACACGTAGACAAAGAGAAATGAACACTAAAGGGGAGGAGTAAAATAAGACAATATGAGAAATATTGAAGGGGAATAAAAAATTAGATTGCACATATACAACTATGCGGAAAGACGGAGAAGGGAAGACTTTGTACACTGTGCCATACTATGTCAAAACAGTGCAAAGCTCGGATAAAAACAGTGATTGTGGACTATGAAAAACGTCAAGATCAAGAAAATTAATATTATAAAGACTTTGTATTCTGTGAACGGTAGAGTGTTGGAAGAAGCAGGCGGGTACATGAAACGGTCTGTTCTCTCTGGTTAACTTACGCGGAATTCGAAAATTAACACAATTGAGAAGTACAGGGCAGGATATGAAACCGTGGACTAGCTTGTAGAGAAATAAGAGATCAGAACGATTTCGTCGGCAGTGAAGTGATGGGAGTGATAATGACTCAGCAGTATTTGAACGAGATCCAGAGTCATTTTTAGCAAAGCGATGGTTATATATGCTGAGGAATTTTTTCTGGACTCGTTCAATGGTGTTACCGCTGGATTGAGCAATGCCATTCCATATCACGGACGCATACTCAAGTTGCGGAAGACATATTGCCGTGTACAATTTGTGTAGGGCCATGGGAGACCTGAATTCTCGAGATATTCTACAAGCACATCCGAGAGAACGAAGGCCCCGCATAGCAGCACGCTTAACGTGAGAAGAAAAGTTTAACGCGCTGTCAACAACAACACCAAGATCACTGATTTCATAAACCTTGCATAACGGCACAGAATTGACAAAGTATTGAAATGACACGCTAGATGTTTTGCGAGTGATAGACATGAATTTTGTCTTTGCGGTATTTAGAGAAAGGTTATTGCCGTTGCACCATTCGGAAAAAGAACACAAATCTGACTGCAACAAGCGACAGTCGTTAACTGAATGAATTTCCTTAAATATCTTGATGTCATCGGCATACAAGAGGAAAGAAGAATTACGAATGGCAAAAGAAACATCATTAACGTAAATTAAAAATAGGAGTGGGCCTAATACCGACCCTTGAGGGACCCCACTAGTCACTTTATACAAAGAAGAGGTTTGGCCATTTACGGCAACATAACAAGATCTATTGAGCAGATAGCTGTGCAAGAGATTCACAATCGACAAGTCAACGTCAAAGTTCGCAAGTTTAACCATAATCAGTGTGTGGCTGACTACGTCAAAAGCCTTGCTCAGGTCACAGTAGATTACGTCAACCTGTCCTCTCTGAGAAATAGGTGTGGAGATCTGCGTCATGAAACTAGCAAGATTTGTGGTAGTTGAGCGGCCAGCAAGAAAACCATGTTGATTGGAATCAGTGAGTTTTTCACACTAAAAGACAATATTTTGTGAAGAGCCAGTTCGAAGATCTTTGATGTGGCACATAGTAGAGAAATCGGGCGATAATTAGAAACATCTGTCTTAGAGCCCGACTTAAATACTGGGAAAACACGAGCAGTTTTCCACATGCTAGGAAATGTGGAAGTTTCCAGGCAGTTATTAAATATCGTAGTCAGTACTGGGACAAATATAGTACCATATGCTTTTAGTATGGCGGAGGGGATGCCATCTGGGCCACATGATAAGGATGGTTTTAAGCGCTTAATGCATTCGCTGATAAGATTTTCATCCAGCGACAAAGCACTGGATGAGCTAACTGCCTTGGGCTGTTGTCTGATATCAGTGCTGGAGTCTGAGGCCTTATAAACGGATGAGAAATGTGTGGCAAAACAGTCAGCGACGGTATGCACTTCTACCCCATTTGAGTCTAGTAGTCTGAAGGACTCTCCGCTTTTGCTAGACCGTTTACGCACATACTTCCAAAACTCAGCCGGCCTGTCAGAGGCGCTTTTTTCTAAGAATTGAATGTACGAACTATGATCCCGTTTATATAGGCGTTAATAATAATAATAATAATAATAATAATAATAATAATAATAATAATAATAATGTTATTATTATTATTATTATTATTATTATTATTATTATTATTATTATTATTATTATTATTATTATTATTATTATTATTATTATTATTATTATTATTATTATTATTATTATTATTATTAGTATGCGTCCGTGATATGGAATGGCATTGCTCAATCCAGCGGGAACACCATTGAACGAGTCCAGAAAAAATTCCTCAGCATATATAACCATCGCCTTGCTAAAAATGACTCTGGATCTCGTTCAAGTACTGCTGAATCATTATCACTGCCATCACTTCACTGCCGACGAAATCGTTCTGATCTCTTATTTCTCTACAAGCTAGTCCACGGTATCATATCCTGCCCTGTACTTCTCAATTGTGTTAATTTTCGAATTCCGCGTAAGTTAACCAGAGAGAACAGACCGTTTCATGTACCCGCCTGCTTCTTCCAACACTCCACCGTTCACAGAATACAAAGTCTTTATAATAATAATTTTCTTGATCTTGACGTTTTTCATAGTCCACAATCATTGTTTTTATCCGAGCTTTGCACTGTTTTGACATAGTATGGCGCAATGTACAAAGTCTTCCCTTCTCCGTCTTTCCGCATAGTTGTATATGTGCAATCTAATTTTTTATTCCCCGTCAATATTTCTCATATTGTCTTATTTTACTCCTCCCCTTTTGTGTTCATTTCTTTTTGTCTACGTGTTTTTGCTCTTTTTATTTCTGAAGACTGTCTGTATTGTATTGTTTATTTTTATTGATTTTTTTTTGCGTGTGCCTGCACAAAGACCTCACGGTTGTTCCTGGGCACGTTAAATAAATAAATGATTGATTATTATTATTATTATTATTATTATTATATTATTATTATTATTATTATTATTATTATTATTATTATTATTATTATTATTATTATTATTATTATTATTATTATTATTATTATTCGATTTGAATACATAGAAAACACGAATCCACAGAGGAAATGAAGATAGGGGGAAAGGGAAGAGGGAAAAAATAGGAAAGAAAGAAAAAAAACAAATAACACAGACGTAAACACAAATAAGTAGTCACATGGAAAAATGTCTATAGACGCGCAGCCAAATCGGTATTGTTTAAGAAAGTTAGTAGGGCTCTATGGGCCTGGTCACGCCGAGCAGCACAACCTCTTGGGAACAGGTAATCATCAAGGTTCGTACACGCTTAAGACCAATAAGTCTATATTCCTTGATGAGCAGTGCTCGCTGCATAACGAATGCGGGATGCTCAAAGATTATGTGAGTGTCTCACATGAGCCACACGACGTACATGACTTGATGGTATAATCGCTCACGCACTAATACAGAGCCAACTCTTAGCTTATATAGAGGGCTCTCTCACGACGAGGCAATTCACGACCACGAATACCGGGAGGGAACAATACACGCTGATCAGGGTGCTGCTTTAGAAGATGTCGGCGGATCAACAGACGAGCGTTGTCAAACAGGCATGAAATTTCTTGGCAGTCACGCTCGTTGTGGGCACAACTTGAAGCTAGGTGATCGGCCTCTTCATTCCCAGCAATACCCACATGCGAAGGTATCCACTGGTAAATGAGGGATACCCCACGATAAATAATGTTTGTGGCAGGTTTTACAATACTGCATGCAACTGGACAGTCGGAGTCTTTTCTCAACAATATACTAAGGGCAGCACGAGAGTCTGTGAGTATGACTACCTTTGACACTCCTAATTCTTCTTGAACGTATCTCAGAGCAACATCAATCGCTGATAGTTCCGCAGTTGTTGATGAAGATGGATGCGGTATACGAAAGATCAGTCCGATGTTAGTCGAAGGGCAATAGAAAGCTGCAGAGCCACCTTGGCCGTCGCTGCGCATAGATGCGTCTGTAAATACATGTAGATAATCGTCAAATTTTTCAAATAGGTGCGACTGGGCCAACTGAAATGTTGCTTAAACAGGCTGGTCCGACTTTTTATGTATTCCTGAAATGGTAAGATTAATGAGGAAGGTGCACTGGTTGTGCTCTTTCGGGGTTGTGAAGGAAGTGGGATCTTCTGAACTGTCGGCAGTCGCAGTAAACAATGCCGCCATTTTCCCCATGTGAGAGTCCGGGCACTGAGTGAGGCGATTAATAAGTGCTTTACCGTCTGTTGCTCAGTGCAAACGCTCGATATGGTGTAGCGCTCTCTGGTCGGCCTGCAGCCTCAGGGCCAACTGGTGTGCTTCGGTGAGTAGTAAGAGACTGGGCCTCGCGAGGTAAACCAAGTATGATTCGGAGGGCAACACGGTGGTCCCGTTTCAACTGAGACATCAAACTAGGCGGCAGGTTCAAGACTGGCAAAGCGTGCATCAAGCCAGAGGGCACAGCTGACTGATACTCCTGTAGGGCTATGTAGTGTAGCCCTACATGTCTAGTAGGGCTACACATGTAGGGCTCACAAATCAAACAAGCATCTCGAATAAAAGTTTTATCCAAGCGATAAAGCTCGCTCAAAGAGTTATTCGCGGTTGGCGAGATCGTTAAGCCCGATATAAAACTGATTGCACTCACGAATGATTGGGTGGCAGGGGACAATGCTGTATTCGTAGGACGCCCGTGTCACACGCTCAATGACGGAAGGAACCGCTTATTTGCACCTTAATAAAGCGCCGCACTTGAGACCCCTTCCTGTCGTTCTGAGGCTCTGCCGACGCAAATTAAGATAGACAGGAGAGCGCACGCGAGCTATCTGCAGAACGTTGACCCTGGGTCCTTGAAGCCATTCTTCATGATGTGCCATTCCTCGCGCAAATGTCATGTGGCATGCTCGTCGCTTCTGGGTTTGCTTGAAGGGCTGCGTACGAGATTATCGCTTAATAAAGAGTGTAAATGAAGCGGGTAGTAACCGGAGTATGAGGTGCGTGTACTGAGGCAGCCAGCTTGTGGCCGTTGCCTCTTGGTTAGTCTTGAAAGGGGCGCTATCTTCAAGAGTTGTTACACGCAACACGCAAGTGTGCAGCCATTTTAACCCGAGCGTTAGGACGAACGTTGTTGCATCTCACGGCTCGCTGATTTTAAAAACAACTTGAATACGATTCAACCTTCCTGAAGAAGCTTGCAGACATGGCTCGGTGAAGTTTCGACTTGGCTGATTTAGCGGTAAAATGCCTTAAGCTGTGTATGCGTTCTGGAATGTTAGGTGTGTTGATATGTCCGAGCAGTGTATGAGGGAAATACGAGATTAGCTCAAAGCACGAAGAAATATAATACGTTTTTAGGTCAAAACAGTAAACGATATCATGTTTCCTTACACTTCAATTAGAAACAATGGTTCATATCAATGCAGTGCGTGATTACGCGTATCCTCTGCAGGAGCATACCCACAAACATTTTTTTTTTGCAGATTGTGGTTAAATTATACCTTAAGTCTGTTCGTGGAGTGTTTGCGTGTGTGCGTATTACACGTGCAAATTCGAAAATTTCAGGGTGGGGTGGGAGGGGCAGTGTGATTCCTCGTCCCCATTCAATCTAGCCTGGGAGCGTACCGATTTCAATGAGGAGATTCGTAGCAAAACAGCTAACGCCAGCGATGCAAGATTGGGTATTGTGCAAGCCGTGCTGCACCAGGAAGTCGGAGATTAAATCTCAGATCTTGAAATATTTGTTTTCATATACACATTACACGCATAAATTGTTTGTGAATCTTGTCTGAAATTTCCTGTCTGACGTATTTGCCTTTATACACGGAAGTTTAATTAAGCGAGCGAAAACTTCAAGCAAATTGTGCCCTTTAATTGTATGTGAGTTCAATTCCGTCGAATGGTTTAAGCTAAAGAGCACCCCGTCTCAACAGCAAAAAAAAAACCTACTTTTACAAACACTGTCACACCCTCGAATTCATTGTAAGCTCGCTAAGATTAAGGGAAAATAACGTGTAAATAACAGTTTGACAATTTGGAACCAAGACCTGGCATATATAGCATTCTGATGTTCAACCAATTTCATAAATTATACCTCGGTAGGTACGAATAAATTCTGTGTAGTGTTGATTGCACTCAAATTTTGGAGCCAGAAGCTGAAATATAAAAGTTGGGCTTGACAGAGGCAGTGCTAGAAGCAGTACGATAGTCCGGAATCTTTTTTCAAGAGCGGGGCTGGGGTGGGGGGTGAGGTGGGGGTGGGGGGGGGGGGCACTTTCTGAAAACCTTGACTATTTAAGACGAACACCTATTTTCATTATTTATTTTTGAAAAAATACACCTTCTTCACCAAAATTTTGGCCCCTAGGAACCCCCTCCCCCCGGCTACGGGCCTGGCTCGAAGGCAAAATAAAAATACAAAGGTTTGGCAGTTCACGAAACACTAAACATTTTTGTTGATGGAATGTGAGAATGTAGAAACACGGTGGAAATCCGATAGTCAAAAAAAAAAAAGAAAGGTCGACATTTCCCTTCAAAACATCGCATCACAGATAAGCTTTCCTTTGCGTTTTGAACAACGGTTCGGACGACAGAACGTAAACAACTTTGTTGCGTGCATTATGAACCACCATCGGCGTTTACTATCTTTCCCATATTCGGTGTTTCTCCAAATGTTCAGTAAACACGCCGCGTTAAAAGTGTTCTTATGTGCCGTCCTTTGGGCCTATCCTCAGGTGGCCCTCAAGGCTTCAAAATCACTACTGCGGAACAGTGGGAGACCACGGTGCTCACACTGGCCTCCATAGACCAGCTCTCCGAAGACGCTGCTAGGACCCAAGGGTTAGTGATGGTTAAAAGATATATGGAAGGTGCAACCCCTAAGGATAGGTGATTCTTGAAAGAAAGGTTAGGAAGTTGGTGTTGATGTGCATGGTAGGTGTCTCTCCACTGAGGAGATGGCAACCGAAACAATCACAGGGGAATGGGAAGTAAAGGGATAGTAAGAGTGAAGAAAATCATCCAGGGAGCATGGCGCATCGTCTTAATGCTCATTCACACCTGCGACCATCACCGGTCGCACGACCATTTGCGACTGGCGACCAAAAAGCGACTCAAGGCGACAGATGTTCACACCTGCGTGCGACTATACACTCGTCGCCACACAGAATTCACATCTGCTCGCTCGTCGTTCGCATTGCCATTGCCACGTAAAATAAGCTGACATCCTGTTCCTGCGCATGTGATTGGTTCAGGGCGAAAATTATATGAGTGCTTTATGTAAACCCTCCAAAGATTGATGCATAGGTTTTTGACTTAGCAGTCATTTCATGCAGGATGTCCAAGTTTGCTGCGCTGTTGCAAAAAGAAACTCTTTTGACACGTGTTGCATAACTCTTCTGAGAAGGACTAAAAGTAACATCCACGGTGACAATAAAAATGAGTACGGCATGAGTGTTCTTCGCAGTGATTTCTCGCGTGATGACACAAGGCATAAAAAATGACACAACAAGCTTCTCAGGTATTCGAGTTACAATATCAATGAGTACAGAGCGCCCTGCACACAATCGTCCTACTCACTTCAGTGGATCGATTGCCCTGCTCACTTGTAATTACCGTTTAAAGTCGCGTTCAGCAATAGATGGCCTCCGAAATGAGGCACCATGCAACAGTTTCCCGTGTCTGGCCACCATGCATCTAAAAGCCGTTTCTTTTTTATAAAGCACGCGCCAAATTCAACATTCGGATCTGAAAACACGCCAGGGCTACTATGTTCCGACGCCGCATACTCGAGCACCAGTGGCTGCGACGTCCCCAAATATTGAGCAGAAGGAGCTTGATGTGGGCGAGTTGGTGAAGCATACTGGTAAATTTAACGTTGCGCAACGTACACGAGGACTAGAAAGGAACACTTAAACACTGTTTAAGTGTTCCTTTCTAGTCCTCGTGTACGTTGCGCAACGTTAAATTTACCAAATAATGATAATTTCGCTCAAGTCGAATGAACAAGAAGTAGCCAAAAAGATAGCGAAGTAGCCAAGACGTTTTTTCTACCGCCACCGACCCAGAAAAGTAACCAAATTGGCGCAAAGTAGCCGAACTTGGCAACCCTGGTCTGAGCAGGGAAGCACACTGCCGAGATGTCAAACTCCGTAAACGCCCGATTCTGACCGCCAACACCAAGCGCGTCAAGCAATCTCGGCGTCGGAAAAATACGAATGTTCTATATAGCTATATATACGCATTGAGACACGTATAAAAAATCGGAAGGGCCCCGGGGAGGCTTTCTGGTGCTCTGGGACAGGAAAGAGACTATGCAGAAAGCATGAACGCACTCATAAGCGCCGGGATGCCAAACCTTACCCGCTGTCGTCGACGATTCCCTGGCAGAAACAATCGTCATCTCGGAAGAAAAAAGAAGTTGCTCTGAGTGTGGCTGAGAGAAGAGGTGACGGCTGAGCCGTTCCGTGTCATCCTTCTCAGCCACTGTTCCCTCTCTTCTTCTATGTTTGTTCCTTCTCTTCTTCTTCCCTGCGCGCTCTACGGGATAGAGCGCGCAGGGAAACATACCGCAAAGAAAGAAAGAAAGAAAGAAAGAAAGAAAGAAAGAAAGAAAGAAAGAAAGAAAGAAAGAAAGAAAGAAAGAAAGAAAGAAAGAAAGAAAGAAAGAAAGAAAGAAAGAAAGAAAGGTAGGTAGGTAACAGGAACACGCCTGCCCAGCTGTGTTTAACATTCTTTTCTCACCTGTAACAAGAGTTGCTACACAAATGTTCAGGGGTCATGTTTTTTTTCGTTGTTGTTTTTTTAGTTAACGTCATTAAGGAGAGGTTGGCGCCACTGTGTGGCGCAGGCTACTCCTCTCCTCTTCCCTAATTATGGCGCTGAATCACGCCTGCAGAGCTTCAGTATGGCTGGCACTTTAGAAACACAAGGTATTTTTGGTTGCAGCGCGGAATACATTCGTGAAAAAGGGACAGGAAAGAGAAAACACGTGAAACGCCAACGCCACCAAGTATAAGTTCAATATGCTACTTACAGTGCATGATGAATAACATGACCCATTTAGAAGTGCTGTATAAGTTTTTCGTTTATGATGTCTTAGGATTGCGTTCCTTGGACCCTGGCCTATCTGGATGAGCAGTGCGACAAAAAAGAGGAAAAGGGAGAACGAAACTGAGGCAACAACAGAACTTCTTGAGTGAACTGCTACAGATACTGGTAGGACGAAACCCTGTTTCACTTTCTTTTTTCTATCAGGCAGTGTGTGCCCTTTATGCCGAGGATGGGAAAGTGCGTCGAGTGAATGGGAAAACTTTCTTCCTGTGCGCATGACGCAGAAAACATCGGTGTCGAACCACGAAAGAAGCGTGTCGTGGGCACAGGTATGGGCGACGCCGAATACAACACATGTATTCCTGTCCAGTAAGGGAAGAAGATGATTCTTAAGGGCTCGTTTTCATTGTTAGACACAATAATTATGAGAACTAACAGACAATAACGCCAAGGAAAGTATAGGGGGTGTTATGTGTAGTATTTAGAATATAAATGTGAAGAAAGTAAAGTGGACGAAAAGATAACCTGCCGCCGGCAGGGACCGAACCTGCGACCTTCGAATAACGCGTCCGATGCTCTACCGTAGAGCATCGGACGCGTTATTCGAAGGTCGCAGGTTCGGTCCCTGCCGGCGGCAGGTTATCTTTTCGTCCACTTTACTTTCTTCACATTTATATTCTAAATACTACACATAACACCCCCTATACTTTCCTTGGCGTTATTGTCTGTTAGTTCTCATAATTATTGTGTCCAGTAAGGGGTATTTCGTATATTCAGTCGGTTTACCGTACACTGCTAAAGCTTTTTGGCTCTTGAGCAAGATTTATTGGTGGCAATAAATCAATCCGTTCTTCGCAGGCAAGCTTGGATATTTTTGCACCGTGGTGCAGGTGTTGCTGAATACCAACTTTTACTGAGGCCTGACTGTCGGCGAAAGCATCGCGATAAATAGTGCTCGGCGTTTCCGAAACCCGTTCGTCCATTCAGCTATTGAAGCTTCACCGTGTCGTCCGTTCACGCCAGAATAATTTATATGCACATCGGTTCTGTATATCACAACCGCTGATGCACAGTCGTGGACTCTATATATATGTATAAGTATACATTGGTGGGCAGCTGTTTTATGAAAGCTGAAACTTGGTGACAGCCTACTTCGAATGTTTAACTTCCCTGCCTGGTTTTTGTTTGCAAGGAACCTGCGGCTCATCGCAGCATTTTTCCATCGCGCGGTAACTTTATAACAGATGAGTCGCGCATTCAGCCGCGGGAGTTGGGTACTAAATTTCTCGAAATCGATACTGTGTAGGAGGCGCGTTTTTCGAACAAGGTAACTGTTTCAGCACCGACTGACTTCGATTCTTAAATATCAACATGCCGTAGTAAGTAAGCAAACACAACATAAGTTAATATACTCTTTTTAATTAGAGACACAATGGCGCTTGCCACGAAAATTTTGATGTCTTCACTCCGCGGCAAATCTTGAGCATTAGACGTTTTCATATGTCCTCGCATCTGCAGTTTTGGAGCTATACTTAGCAGTTCGTAAATACTGGTCAACATTGGACGGCTCAGTTTAATAATAAGTGTGGTTTCATGATAAGTCGGAACCTATTTGTACTTACAGTTGCAGCCTCTGGACTACTTTGTGAATAAAGGCACAAAGTTCTTTGTTCTGTACCTTACTTTTACGTATTATCCAGAACTTAAGGAAAGTTTGTGGTTTGAGACTGCGTCTAATCTTTAAAAAATACAGTTTGCACATTTACTGTTTCTTCGGCCCTCAAAGAAAAGTATCCGAGCTATGGAAAGAGGCAACCTTTCTTTTGTAGATTTATGTTAATAAAATATAATAACAGTATAGCATGATGCGCAGTTCGAAAGAAAACGGGGACCACCATTTATGATAATGAACATAAGAACAAGGGTGGACTAAAATGTTTCTGTATTGGACCCCACATGTTAAACTTCGATTTGCCTTTTCGATCAAGCATTTCAAACGTGGACGTCTTCGGTAATGCGAGTGGCGTAAATCAGTAGACTATAGTCTACCGATTTACGCCACTTCAGTTGACTATAGTCAGTAGACTATAGTCTACTGATTTACGCCACTTCTTTACCGCAATAAAGTGGTTTGCTTCATGCCTATAGGCATGAAGCAAACCACTTTACTGATGTCAATAAACACTCCTACATAACTTTTTTTTTCTTCAGTTTGAAACAGTTCCACCTCAAAACATCCCAGCCATACAACTCCCAGATCGATATGAAATGCTTACAAATAAAGAAACAAAGAACGTCGGCCACATTGAACCCAATTTATAAAATTGAAATTAAATTTTAGGGTATTAATTGCCTTAAACATGATTACTAGACACACTGTAGTGGCGGAGTGCGGATCTATTTTAACCACTTAAGTTTCTTAAACGCGATACCTAATCTAACTGAACACGCGTTCTTGAATTTCGCTTGCATGAAAATGTGGCAATCTTGACAGGAAATCGAGATCAGCAGCGCAACGCCATAAACGCCTAGTCATCATGGCAAACTAAACTCAATCTGAGACCTGTTTTCGACATGGGCGTAGCTCGACATCATTATGATCCACTCTTTCGCTGTGCCAGGACTATTTCTGCCATGCGCAGTTTTATAACGCGCATGGCGCTTAAGCCTGCGATTACAAAAACCGTGGACAGAAACGTGGCGTTGAACAGACTAGGCGTAAATCTCTTGGACGTGGGCGTATGTCTCGCGGGAAATATGTTTCACACGTTGATCGATACGTCACAGGTAATTACCTTCGTTTTTGCTCGAAAGCATCCTTTTATAGAACGTGTTCACTTGTGGCGTCATCTCCTTGAAAGCCTCGATAACGCGTGGGTGGACGCGTTGACAGAGACTGCCAAGCGTGTCAACCAAAATATGAAGTAGGCAAGCCTGTTATATCGCAACATTTCATGTTTTTAACCTGATTCTTTAAGTGCAAAAAAGCATTCTATTACAATGATGTCTAGCATGCAGCTAAGGGGATTTTGCGTAAAGTTAGCAATTAATCCACATTTTCAATGTCTCAAAAATAATGTTGAAATATTTAGTATATTCAGCCAAAGTAAATGAAAAAAATAGAACATTTCAAATTTCTTCTGCAGAAAGACCGAGTGATAAAGAGAATTAAAAAGCATTGAAAGACAAAGAGTTAGACCTAACTGAGGTTAGTGTCTCGTTCGCTATACATTGCACTGCGGCATGGAAAAAGCACGAATGATCAGCGGAAATGCAAACGATATAAAAAGAATCTGCGCGCAGAAACACGGTGAAAGCGTTTTACTATCATTTACATAGTAAACATACACACCCGTATTCCTAAAAGCGTGTTTCGCTAAAAATGTTCGCTAAAGAAACTTCCAGCCAAACGTGATAGTTATGTTTTTCTTGTTCGTTTTCTCCTTGATGTGGATTGAAGTTCCGTCAAGGAGATGATCGACGTCGATGAAGCAGGAGGCAGGTTGGAGGTAATAAAAACTTGAAGGTATATTGTAGCGAAATATTTACAGTCATATGTACATCTTGCCGAAGCACACTGATGATAACATAGACATCAACAGCGTCTTACTCTTCTACTTAACTTTTCTTAAGTTACAGCCTAGAACACTGTTACTACATACGAAGAACCGAGTCTCACTGTTCGACCACCGAGTGGTTACGGCCCAGACGAAAGTTGCATCGTACGGAGTCTTACTGATCGATCAGTTAAGTGATTACAGCCTAGACTGAAGGGAAACGAATTCTGTCCAGTCTTAAGTACCTCGCGGTAACAAAGAAAAGGGCAGGTGGCCACTGGTGGTCCGCCTCGACATTCCCTTATCCAATCCGTTTATCCTCATGTTAAGCCACTCCCTACCGGGCTGTCCTTAATCTCGACAGCAGTGTCATTACAGTACAGACAGGCGTTTTGGCACTCTTTCCCATCATGGCTCTCCCTCTCCTTATCCCACGCTCTCAGGGATTCTCACGGTCGAAATACATCTGTATCTTAGCCCTGGTGCGTTCACGCCATTTTCCCATACGCATCGAGTTGAACTCGCGGGGCCAGTCGTTAAATGGTTCTGGGAAAGAAAAGGCGTTTGGGTGACCCTGCCTCCCACGCATTCGACCTTGCATTGTTGCGAACGCACATGTCGGTCGTTGTTGGGGTCACGCATACTGTCGCCTCGAGCGACGGCATAGAGCAGGGGATGTCCTCCTCATTTTCCCACACATTCGGGCCGCCGACCTCTGAGAACGGTCGCTTGACCGCAACCCATGCTGGCCATCGCTGCTCAAAGGAAGCCGTTTGCTTTCTCTTGATAATTGCACAGCCAAAGACCAGGCAGGGGGAGAGCCGAGAAAGAACTTTGTACGACGTACCGTGCCGCGCCGTCCCGTCTGCAGGATCGACTTATGAGCGGCAAACATAACAGTGATGCTGGGCAAATAATCAGCTATACCTGCTGGACATTAGAAATGAGCACTTACAAACACGAATCCATGTGAATTCGGCCGTAATATTAAAAAAAAAAGAGACGTTAGCACTTTTTGCGTCTCTGGGGCAAACGTTGACTGGTATCATGAATCAAGAATACCGTTTTATTGTCAGGGTACTGCTCTCAGGGTTCCCATTATCTTATGCGAATATCTCACTACTTCATATTTAGGGCTGTTTATTTGCCTCAGGTAGAGCGAGTATCCACGTTCAACACGTGAAACACATGAATACTAATTTCTCGTGATTTTCCACTGAATGCAGATGACATTGGAAAGGTCGACCTACTGTATAAGAGGAAAAAGGACAAAGGAATAGAGCGAGAAGAACCAAGTCTAAAAAAGTAATAGAAAACATACCTTCTGCCTGCAAAGGGTTCACGTTTTTCCAAGCCCGCTGTTCAACTATTCAACGGTGAGCATCAGGCAAAAGTCTTGATCACGTTGCGCATAATTTAGGCAACTCCAGGCTCTTGCTTCCTGTTCTTTTTTTCTTTTTTTGGCACTAAGGAAACTCTTGCATACCGCCACGCTTACAAAAAATAGAAGTTTGCTCCTATGTTCTTCCAGTAATTTCGGAATACCCAAGGGGGTCTGAAAGGACCATCGGGAATACACCAGCACTTTCGGCGAGAACAATGCCTCACAGGCATTTCATGAATTCTAAAGGAACTAGAAGAAGACGAGATAGAACGCCCAGGGTAACAGTGGTAGGCTCCGTTATTTGCGAAGGCGGTGTAACATTTCACGATAACTTCAACACCGTCTTAGGCAAAACCAGAGCGCTTCGGCATCTGCAATGGCTGCACCCTTCCACTCATGGCAATAAGGTGGAGGGCTTATGTAAGCTGGCTATTAACCGCATTTCAAACAGCGATAAAGACGGATACCTAACGGTATAGCAAAAATAACGGGCAAACAGTTGACTGTTGGGTGATTTACTTCACGTGCACGAGCAAGACCATGCGGACGAAAGCGCGCACAATCCATGCACTTGAAAGTCGGCCCAGTTTATGAGTTTCACTTTATCCACCTGTCGTTACGCTGAATGTGAGTCGCACATTATATTTGCAAGTACAATTGCCATATATAGGTATTTAGGCAGCGAAATTCAGTAACAGAAATTTTCTTGTTCACGGCGGTGTCTCTTTTCTCGCGAAATGTGACAATAAGCACCCATGCTACTTTGTTTCGTAGGAGCTTCGTTATTCCGACTCAAAAGGAAGGTTGTGTTTCAACCTGTCAAATAAAAATGGATATAGCGAGAGACAAATGTGTTCTGAAAGCGGCCAGCAAACTCGACAGAACTACTTACGTTTTGACTGCAGTACCTATCGGAACATTGGCTCTGTTCTACAGACGCGTCCTTTCAGCACTCGATTGGTTAAAACGCTATGTGAGTCACGAGCAAATATACCAACCGCAACGTGCGCCTCAAATGAAAAGAAGAGCACCATTCCGAAATTTATCATAAGCGCGCTGCCGGACACACACGAAAGCTTAGTAGTTATCATTGCTTAGTATTACTATTACGCTATGCTTCTTTTCAGCCCAATGCCCTAACGGGCCCACGGGAAGGGCCATTCGTGCGTAAGGCTTCTTGGCGGCCTTCGACTGCTTTCTCTGAGTTCCATGCATCGCACCTACTGAAGCACGCACCGTTAGACTACGTGCTTTCATTCGCCTGACATGAATGATGAACGAAGCTGCGTCGACATAGCCCATCCCTCTTAAGCTGCCAAGACTTGCGCATCTAGCACACTGCGTTTATTTTAGGAAAAAAATGAGAACCAGAAAACCAACTCCGAGACATCACAACCAATAAAGAAACGACGAAAGTTGAATAATCCTAAAAATAGAAAAAACAATACTAATAAGGTGCAGAGAGCAATGTGGCCTGCTCATTTCACATATGCAGCTCTGAGCACTGCATATCATCTAAGCGCGCCCCTTATAAGTTCATGCTACACGCGTACAACTTGAAACCTAGATCAATGTCTTTATTTTCTCCGTAACAGACAAGCCGATGACGAAACCGCAACACGACTCAACAAAACGAGCTCTCATTTCTCGCCCCTGGAATCTTTACCAGGCCATTACCTAATGGGAATGCTTAGACTACCGGTGCAACTTGGTTAACCTTCCTCCTTTGCTTTTTTCTCTTCTTCATCTCAAATTACCGGCATCTTAATGCGTGCGCGCGCATGTGTGTGTGTGTGTGTGTATGTGTGTGTGTGTGTGTGTGTGTGTGTGTGTGTGTGTGTGTGTGTGTGTGTGTGTGTGTGTGTGTGTGTGTGTGTGTGTGTGTGTGTGTGTGTGTACGTGTGCGTGTGCGTGTGTGTGTGTGTGTGTGTGTGTGTGTGTGTGTGTGTGTGTGTGTGTGTGTGTGTGTGTGTGTGTGTGTGTGTGTGTGTGTGTGTGTGTGCATTTGAGCAACATACCATGAGCCTGTTAATCCACTGCAGGACGACGACCACTTCCAATAATATCAAGTTTACCCTATACTGGGGAGCTGATTTCATCTTATTTTTGTAAACTTGTCGTTCTTGGAGCTCTCCCTAACCCTAATTGCATCACCCCACCTAATTCGCAGCCTCACTCTGTTGTGGCAAAAGAAGACTGTAAGGCGATGAAACGTCTTCATGTGAGAGATATTCATTACGTCGACGGGGCCGCTTTGGTATGCTGCGATTGCCGGCTTCGTTTGCCAGGTTAATAGCACTTGTAACAAAGTCACCGGCACAGGCTCCTAAAACCGACAAATGCACAAAGCTAAGAAAACACTGTGCTTCTCCTGTTTGTCTGACTCCTTGCACTGTCTGTGCGCCATGCTGCATGATGTACTTTTAACACGAAAGTGTTTTACGCGATAGCGTTAAAGAGCTCGTTTCGCAGAAATTCCGGCGTCTGCGCCGGCGTCGTTGGTTGTGAGTGACGAATCATTGTCCGTGATCAAAAAATCGAGACTTTTGCGTGTGTGCTTATACCCAAAATACTTTTACGGTGTCACGTAAAGGTGTGACGTCACGTTTTGTGACGTCGCGCAAGATGATGTAAGTGGTGATGAGATTCAAAACTCTACGACTATTGTGCCGAGTTCCCTATATCACTCGGAGCAAAAGGCCAATAAACAACTGGTATATGCAGCTCCAATTAAAATGTCTGCTGTATAGGGTTCTTTCTTATCATTAGCGACTTACGTCTTGGCATCTTTGTTCAGTAATTCTCATCATTGAAAGCGTTTAGCCCGTACCGCAGTTAAAAAAATGTGGCAGTAAGAAAATGCTTCCAACCTCTTCCCCTAATCCTCCAGAATCACTTATCTATCCGCTCATGGGCACAAACGAAATGTATTTGTTAGCGTCAAAGGATTTAACGCTACACTAAACGATGGCCGCAAAAGTTTACAAAGGCATGAACGCAATTTAACACTACACGCAATAAACACTCGACACACTGGAATAAAAAGGTAAAGATGTTGATTATATTTTAATTATGAAAAACTTGATTAAAAGCTTACATCACTCTAAAACACTAACACGAAACGCACACGCACAATCGCCTCAACATCGCACACAACCGCTCTGTTCGCTCGCCCTTCGCACACCCGTTCAAATCGCTCGCACTCCGCAGACTCATCTTCGTTGCTCGCTCTTCTCTGCCCGTGTCGTCCTTCCCGCGCTTTTTCCGCTCTCGTTTTCACGGCCACAGATCCGAGCACACAAACGTTCACGTTGACACAAACACGCATACACAAACAGGCGCGCGCGCGCGCGCGCACTAATGGTTCCACGAAGTCGGAGAATCTGGGCAGCCGGCGAGGACCCAATTCCACGCATTTCGAGGAAACTTGGAGTGCCCCGGCGCCCCGTGGCGAAAACCGATCTCAGCAGCCCATAAACAAGGAGGAGGCCCCTTCACGTAGCTAGCGAACACTCGCATGACAGAATACACACACACAAAAAGGAACAAAACGAAAGTCAAAGATGTGGAACAGTCGCGTACATATTATATAGCGTAATTGTTTCGTATGGCCTCTTCTTCATCTTCTTTAAAACCTTCCTCGCTTGCTATGTTATTACCCAAAGGAAGGCAGTGTGGACATTTCGTCGTGAGTTTTTTGTTGCACGTTGCGTCGACCACAGGCTTAAAGCTGATAGCGGAACGACGTTGCTTGCTGAGTCACACTCGTCATTTCCAAAGCAAGATTCCTGGGATGGCTGAGTTCCCATTCCATTTCATTCTCGGATTACTTCGTCTTCCATGTAGACCCGTGCGGGCGAAACATAATCGATGTTTCGGGCTTAAAAAATTTATAGTAAAAATCTCGATGAATATAAGGGCTAAGGAGTAGCCGGCGCCATAATTGTGCGCCAACATCTCCTTATATATCATATCAATAAAAAAAAAAAAAAGTTTGGCTTTAGTTGAATACCACTGCAAAGAAAAAAAATGTCTAGGGAACCCAAATGCCAGCTGTTTTTATTCATGCGTGAAAGTAATTGCACTTTCCAAATGCACTCTCCCCGATTTTCCATTATGCCTAGGTCAGCGACCAACCGAAATGAGCTCTCGATACCGCTTGACAACGGGGTCAACAGTATTCGAGCGTGGCTGCCCCGGGAGCGTAGCACGGAACAAAGTTTTTTAGTTCCTTTGTTTTTCCAAGCTTGTTTCCTTACTTTTCGTATTGTTTAATCCGAAGGAGCAACTTGATCTTCACGCTTTTTTTGTGTTTGTTATGATTATTCTGCTATCTAGGAAGGGACTGGTTTTTGAAATGCATTTTGCATTATATACGTACTGCTTCTCTGCAGCGGTGGCCGCTCTTTATTTTCAAACATGGCAATATGAGAATAAACTTTACGCTCCACTGCAGTTCTTTCTTTCTTTTACTTAGTCCTCTCTAACCTAACTGTTCCAAGCCATTAGGCTGAGTTTTTCGTCTGGTCTTACCGGATATGTTATGCAGGAGTGGGTTGCAAACTGTTCGTCGAATTTACCCTATAGGGCTTAAGGCATGGTATGCCGGAGGGTAATTTCTTCCTTACTTATGAACTTACAGCATGACCTTCCGTTAGGCACAAACTTGTATCGTACTTCTATTATTGCCAGGTTTGCGGGTGTAGTGATTTCTTTCTCGGCTTTGCAAAACTGTTCTCGATGTGCTTTCAAATTTTCGTGGTATTCTAGACGTTATGTCAGGAAAAAAAAAAAGTAGCTTCGGCAGGCTAATCGTCTTTCTTTAGGCGCCCTTATACTGCCCTACTAAGTCTGACAAGGAAACAGTGAAGGTGCTGGATCCTGCTCATCGTTTATCACAGAAACTTGATCGGCCAACTTAAAATCCAAGCAGGTGAGACAGAGATCCTGAAGCGTTTTACTAAAGATTAGGGATATTGAAATTTCTCACCGATTGTAATGTCAGGCAGTCGCTAAGCAGAGAAGCTAGAAATCAGGTTGAATTCAAGCAGTGAAAGTAAGCGTACCTAGGACCTACTCTTGAGGTCACGAACGCGCAAAATGCTAGCAGGAGTATTGCCCTTATAACTCTGTTGTTGTAATGTTAAAAGGAGGCGCATTACTAATAATTTAAAATGAAACTCTTCGTTCGAAGATTTGTCGAAAGGCTCCGAAAGAGGAGTTTATATTTATGTCATTTTTACCAGCGGAACTGTTTATGCTTGAGCTTGAGCCATGTGTTGCCCTCTTAAAGCTACTCCTGTGGGAATGCACCACAGGAATTAGGCAAACCCCACTACCGAGTACAGCAGGTGCGATGCGAGGCATTTGAGT
The DNA here is from genome assembly GCF_013339695.2 of Rhipicephalus sanguineus. Classification (NCBI taxonomy): domain Eukaryota; kingdom Metazoa; phylum Arthropoda; class Arachnida; order Ixodida; family Ixodidae; genus Rhipicephalus; species Rhipicephalus sanguineus. Next base: position 29,065,106 of record NC_051180.1, read on the forward strand.
TAGAGAGCGAAGGCATTTGAGTTAGAGAGCGCAACGAAGGAGGGAGATAGAGAGCCGGGGGGGGGGGGGGGGGGGTGAAGGATGTTGGAGCCTGAGGTGGGAGAATGTAAAGCCTAGAAAAACAAGGAGTGCTGAGGCATGCAGCCGGGAGGAGGAGGGAGGCGAGCCTTAAGCGAAAACTGCGCTCGGCGAAGGGGAGAGGGGGGAAGAAAGGAGGAGGAGAGCAGATTACAAGTGGAGAGGAGGAGTCACAACGAATAAAATGAAATGAAATCTCTTGACGAGGCGGGATTCCAACGCGGGTGCCCACGGTCCGAAGGCCAGCGTCGTAACCACTCGGCTATCCAGGCGAGGTAGCAGAACAAACATTTATGGGAACCATATGAATGCGTGGCTATGGGCGAGAGAATGCGAAAGAGGTAGGGAGGAAAAGCAAGAAACATAGATATAATGAAAGACAGAAAGAGAAACAGATGGAGAGAAAGAAACAGAGGGAAAGAAATGCAGAGAGATAGAAATACAGACAAAGAAAGCATAGCATAGCCACGTAAGATGTTGGGAAAGGGAAATGAGGGTGGGGAGGAGTGATATGATGATGAGGAGGAGAAGGCCACAAGCTCCGCTGTTTCCGCAGTCTTCGCACCACTAGTGCGCAGCTGCGTGCGTGCGTGCGTGCGTGCGTGCGTGTGTGTGTGTGTGTGTGTGTGTGTGTGTGTGTGTGTGTGTGTGTGTGTGTGTGTGTGTGTGTGTGTGTGTGTGTGTGTGTGTGTGTGTGTGTGTGTGTGTGTGTGTGTGTGTGTGTGTGTGTGTGTGTGTGTGTGTTCAGCACTCTAAACTGTACTCATAACAGCCTGCCGTAGTTCGAAATATAGACAATGTGCAAGACAGCGGTCACCCCCTCCCCTAAAAAAATTAAAAAAAAAAAAACAAGCACACTTGAATAGAGGTCCTTGTGCAAAATACTGCCACATAGAACAACCTCCGTTGCAGCCTCTGCTACCAATGTAAGTGTGGTCAAAACAGGAGCATGTTGCGCAAGCTATATCCGGCCAGTACAGCATTTTGGCAAAAGTAAGAAGATTCCAAGAAGAAAGTATTTAAAATTGTCGCAAACAATGCACAGGAAAGCGGCCAAAAACATGCGTTTCTCAAAGGCCAGGAAGGGAAACACCAGCAATGCCTGCATACGTCGGCCCTTGCTTCAAGCAGTATGCGACTCGTAACATTCTTTCGCGTTCTGAAAGGTCAAAAGTATTTCTCCACAACGTTCAGGCCCCACCGCAGGAACAAAATCTTTCACACCCGATGGAGAGGATGCACGGACGCGCAACCCATTTGCATCAACAGCGGGACAGAAAAATCAGCGATGTTGGTGTACGTCCTCCCTTGTTTTCCATAAGAAAGCAACGTGTAACATTTGTTCCTTTCCTTAGCTGGCAAAGTGACTTCTCCGCAACATCCACCCCTCCTCCTTCACCTTTTCTTTTTACCTTCCTTTGCGTTGTAAGCAACGAGAGTTCCTTCGTGTACACCAGCGCTGATTATGCATTCAGGAGGAAGCGCCTTTTCCCAATCACCATTCTCTTCACTCGTGCGCTAAAGCGGCTTCGATACGCAGGACAGAAGCTCTCGCATGTTATAGAGCAAAGCCACAACACTGTATGTAGGCGTACCTGCAGCGGACACCGATAAAACGCGGCGTGACGTCTACTCTCAAATAGGCTCGCGTTACCTACCGATAATAACGTATTGTCTTGATTTCATTGTCTCTTATTTCTTTGTCATGGTGCATTCCCAAGCTAGGGTAAAATATTGGGAGTGTAATGCAAGCCCATTATATGGAGGCTTTCACAATCGCCTTTTTTGTAATGGAAATTCCTCCTGTGTGGGCGCTTTGGGGCACGATGCGGTTTCCTGACCTGCAGTGTAACCGGTAAGATCTGACCGGGAATGGAAAGAGCCCAGAAAATAAATGGCTATACGGAATCGCGCACGATTCTTTGTACCCTTCCTATTTAAACCAAAGCCTGCTCACCTAATACAATCACTGAAGAAAGTAAAGTAACGAAAATGCGTAGTATTCACGTGCTCGTCAATCCAAAGAAGCCCTTATATGAATATCGTTTACACGTGAAGTTCAACACGAATGCATTAGGAAGAATAAAGATAGTTTATCTTAGAAGCTACCTCTAGCCGCGAGTACTAAACCAACTTCCCTTTGGGAACTCGTTTAAATCAGCACAGTCTTAATATAGTGCCCATTGAACCCTTAATCTGATAGTCACATCACTACGAATCCTAAGCCAGCTCCAACTTCGGCTGAATCAAGCTAAGTTATTCAAGATATTTAGCTGCTTTATACTTTCCCAATCATACATCGCTTTTACTCTTGGACTTGCTCGATTTAAGACTTGAATTCATTATTTATACATTATTTTATACGGAGACGCCTGATGCGTTAGCGGCAGCCCCCTCCGACAGCTGTTTGTGGTTGCAAGCTCTGTAACGAAGACATAATGGCACATTTAACCAACGGCCACGCGCGCCGCTTGCTCCCCTCGCCAATTCCACTGCTTGTCTTTGTGTAACTTAGAAGAATAGACTGTTGGGCGAGTTGGTATTTCATTATGCGCTTGTGCTGTTCTGTTCTCCCTTTGTCGACGTCTTTTTTTTTTTTTGCGCAATTTCCTTTACAAGTGTCTGCGTGTGTTTTGTGTATGGCGGCCGGTGAAGTGGGATAGGGACTACGTTGAAGTTGCGCATCCCCGTGTTCTCATATGTGCTTACGCCTCCGCACCTGCAATGAAGCCACTTTCTGTGGACGACACATTGGGCTCATCGCTCCATGTTTCAGAAAGTGCTAACACACCAGTTTCTGTGAGCAGAGCGTCTTTTTCGAGGTCGTGCACGTGCGCGTACACAGAATGTACGTTGAAAGCGGCGAGCGTGAGGTGATTATTGTGGTTGTGGCATCGAATGAAGCTGGTAGCCTGGTCCAAGACAATGTCTAGAGTCCTGTTTATTAGCCAGGTCATGTCGTCGACAGACTATATGTCGATAGAGCCGGCGCAATGTCGGAACCTGAAATCGCCTTTCGCGTCGAAGAGGTACAGGCCGTCGAGGCTGGCAGCCCTGGGAAATGCTACGCAGACCAACTTCAGTGGTTGGCGCTTATCGCATCCGTAGACTAGCTGGGCGTATGTGGCCCTCTGTGACTGATATATAGTTATGGCGTTTGCTTGCGCAAAGGGAAACTGTGTCCTCTTACACGAGATATTTTTCTGGCGTAAATCGTGGTTGTGGTGGTTCGCATTACCGCGTGCACCATTTCAATTCTGTCGAGGTATGTACGGTAGTGATATGCTTCGTCCTGGCTTGGACGACAATGCCTACCGTGGACGTTGGAAATTCAAGCCATAGTCGCACGAGGTTGCCGTGTTAGCCACGCTCGATGTACCACAAGGTGTCCATGTTTCCATTAACGAGGCCGTCGCTTACGTCGATGTTGGCTGTGATCATGTGCGGCTTGCCGGTGCTCAGACAAACTGATGCCGGCAGCCACTCATGTCACTTGCGTTCATGTTGGCCACCTTGGTCAGGGCATCCTTGTGTACCTGCTCATTCTTATAGCCAGTTATGTTATCGCATGCGAGATGACGTAACACGTTGTCCGCACCATCATGAAAACGTGCGTTATAGCGGTCGACGTCCGCATTGCTCTAGTATGTCCGTATGCCGTCAGGGCACTTAGCGGCGGCTTCTTAACGTGTCACAAAGCGGCTATCAATCAATCTGACGTCATCCTCCGCAATATGCTCCGCATGCGGTCATCGCCTAGCCTCGTAAGAAATGAAGAGAACACTGCGTAATTCTGGTGGACCCCGTGGAGGAGTGGATGGCAGTCGAGCGTCTTCCAGGGGAGTTCTGCCTGCAGCTCCCTCTTTTGCCTTCCATTTCAATGTGTATGTTCGCAGCAGGGGGGGAGTAGGCAGAATATTTTTTCGGGGGGGGGGGGGGGCACCTCTTTGATCTTAAGTGGGACACAGGCAGGCAGATGTGGTCGAGTGTCACTTCGTGCTCTGTATGCCATGGCAAAAAAATTGGGGGGGGGGGGTGGTACGGGCCTAGTGTGCCACCGCCTTGCTACGCCACTGGTTCGCGGTTACTGTGTTGATTGCGACTGCTAATAACCTGTGGCACCCGCATAATAACAACTGTGGTATGCAGATATGTGCCTCACATGACTGATGGAAAGGGTTTCATGACGTACGCGACGGGCGTTTCGCGTTATTCTTGTAATGACCAGTGCGTTGTGTTCGTGATACAGTGATCCCCTGCTATGCCAATTTTTGTATATTACAAGTTACGGAGACGACCAGGAGAGCGCCCAGACGTAGGCGGCTAGACAGATAGATACGTAGATAGAAACGGCGAAAGTGCATGAGGCTCGCTAAGAAATGATTCGCATTTAAAAGGAGGGACAGAACACGTGCGCTTATTTTCGACAAAATAGTTAGTGCACAGGACGCGTAAATGTATATAGCGGCGATGCCCACAGGCTGCAGCATGAAGTCATGAGCAGCGATACGTCGCAATCAATCTAGTCAGCCACTGTCCATAGCGATCTCCGTTTCGAGACATTTCCTTCGGCATTTACTAACAGTTTTTCTATAAAAAACCGTACCTGGTCAGAAAAAAAATCAAACGCAACATAAACAGAGCTAGTAGGCAGTAACATCGCCCCCAAGCGGTATTTCGACGTCACACTTTAATTAAGTTGTTGACTGGATGGATGTGAACCACGTAATTGGCGTCAACGAACACTCGTTGATAAAGAAGGTAATGTAAAACAACTTGATGCACAAGAAGTATTCGTTGTGCATTCCCTCGAACGTTATGCTGCGCGCGTGTAACGCAGTCCTGATGACCTCGTCCTTCCTCTCTTCTGAAAAAGCTTTATTACTATCGCCTCTCTCGACGACGACGACAATATATGCAATCTTTTGGTGGCCGAAGCATGTCATTGTCATTGCACTTAATCTTTATTTGTCTTTGTTAGTGCTATCTGCGCAATATGCCACATTGTCTTCCAAACAAATCTGAACACGCACTGGCTCACATTTTGTTATAGCGCTATGGCGCTTCGTTAAATTTCGAGTGTGCTTAGAAATTAGGACACTATCGTAAAAGACGCAAGATGTTCTTCTGCCTTCAGATCAATTCAGTTTTAAATTTAATACGCTAAAGATATTTTTTAGCACAGATAATAGAGAGGTACTCATTCTCTACACATTTTTTTTTTCTTTTCCGTGATACCAGCGTGAAGTGTGCTAAGAAAGGTGGTGACATATTTGGGTGTCTGAGAGTATGCTGAATCTTTGCCCTAAAATTTCAATAAACTCACAAATCACCTGGTCATCTCTGTCAATTTCCTCCCTTCTTTAATAAACTTTAAATGGGAATGCCGAATGGAGATTCACCCTTTTTATAAGATGACGTCAATCGAGCCGACTTTCGGGTTCGGTTTTCTTTAAAGTATGAAGGTCACAATGCTTGGTTACTGCAATCAAATTTTACTGTCATCTGGAAAGTACGAAGCAGTAGACGTTCGCGCTGCTAGTGGGCACTGGCAGCAATGCTTCCAAGAGAGAGTAGCACCACCGCGAAGGCGTTATGATTAGGACTGTCATGATGTATTAGCAGGAAGCGGTGAGGTTGGCGCCATTAATCTCTAGCCGCTTAGCATCTGGCCAGCCGCCTAATTGGGGTCCGACGTGCGCAGCTGTCGCCCAGAAAACATCGTTCGCACCATTCACCAGCGCTTGGGGGACATTCTTCCCAGTGCGTAATTGTCCGAGAAAATGGCCAACAAATTGATTTCCAATCATCCACTTGTTAAGGAAAAAATTTTGCCTGCGACGAAAAAATTGTGCTTCCTGTTGTTAAGAGGAACAAAGAAAGAAAAAAAAGTGCAGTGAGCACGCTTGCCGTTAGAGTTTATAACTTTAACGATTAGATTTTCAGCCGGTGTGTAGATTTATCAGAAAAACACACATTCCGTTATCTCCACTCATTGCAGGAATAAAGCATTATATAAGTTATGTGCTTCACTCGTGTCGACGGCTCCGCAGTATAAATTGGCTGCTGGGTCATTCCACGCCAAACGTCCCAGACATTGCGCTCGACCCCCTCCAATTGTATTGTAAAAAATTGTGGACGTTCATATCAGTGCACTATTTGCCCTCGGAAAGTATTTTCTGGAAAAAAAATTTTCTTGTCTGTTACAGTGATTTGAATTTTTCCGTAGTGGGTGAAACATAGGTTTCGAAAAAATACTCTAAAAATACAATACTTTACGGAACGCCTTAAATATCTGCTGTGTACTGGAAAAAGAATGGCACTATCTTATTATTGCCCATTGACAACCACTACTTTGTCTCACGATGTGCTTTGTGGTGAAGCAATGCTGCAATTCTGCGCCCATTTTTATTATTTTTTAAAAATTCTACGAACATTACAGACAAATTACAACTATATCACATGGCTGGATAGTTGGCAGTAAGCGTGTAAAAAAGTATTGAAGTCGATGACCGAGTAGTTTCGAAGTGGAAGGGGCGCAAACATTGAAAAATGTGTGAAATGCCCCACGTTCAGGCACATGTAGAGTGGTGATGCAGTCCAAGTAAAAATGCACGCTTGGTCTCGTTGGGAAGAGTAAACAAAGGAGATTTATTTGTGAAAGTTTAATCGGGGTGTTTTTTGTTTTAGGCGAGAAACAAAAATTTATGTTGAGCGTTCGCGGCCTGCCTGGGCGCGGGCCCGTAAGTCCGCTTCACTGCGCCGCAACTTGTTTCTTGGGGCAACGGAAGTATGCAGCGTCCACGCGGGTGGCACGATCGTGTGCTGCTGTGATATTTCACGTTTCGACACGCATTCTTCGGCTTTCCGCAGTGCCGCCGACGAAGTGTCAGGGAAAACGAGGGAGGATTCGTTTAAGGTATATTATTATATAATAAAAGTGGCTAACAGGTACCGAGAATACACTTATAATTCGTTTTTTTTTTGGCCAGCTCGCTTGAACGTGACTCGTGCCATTCGTGCCTCGGAGCCGAATGGTGCTACGTATTCTTACGCTCGGATCTTCGGCAGATGTGAACTTTGCTCCGGTGATCGCGTCGCCGAGCGAGCACGTGGCACTCGAAGGTTCGTCTTTCGGCCGCATCCCTTGGCAGCGCGTAAGATAAACATTGCGAACGGTGAGTATACTGCTATTGTGTCATATTTTAGACGGAGAGCCTGTACAACGGAAACCGAAAGCGATAAATACACAAAAGGACGAAGCCGCCTTTAAGGCGGCTTCGTCCTTTTAAATGTCTATCGCCTTCGCTTAGTAATCGCAAGGCGATTACTAAGATGAAGGCATCGCATGCAGCGTGGAAGAAAGTTGAGCTCTCAGCAAGGTTTGAGTGCAATCTTTCTCAAAGGTACGTGCACGTTTCACCATTTCGTTCGATCATCACTGACCACTCTTAATGCCGGGCTCACCACCTACTCAGCAACACAGGCATTTCAAGTGGCGAAGACCGAGCAATAGCGTGGCTCTGTGGTAGAACAAGGGGTGAAGACCATACGTCGGCAACGGAAGTAAGAACTGCAACCTCCGCAGAGATCGAAAACACAACCCAACCTCTGCGCCTGTCGTACGTGTGCATGCAGTGACGTGGCAATCAAATCGTGCTCTGCTCCGACTACTACCCGGCAGCCTTTAGTGCCCTTCCGAAACATTCTGCCAGCCATATACACTGTTTGCAAGTTTTCAGCAACGTGAAAGCTCACAGCAGCAGACGATCGTGCCACCCGCGTGGGCGCTGCATACTTCCGTAGCCCCAAGAAACAGTGGCGGCGCAGTGAAGCGGACTTACGGGCCCGCGCCCAGGCAGGCCGCGAACGCTCAACATAAATTTTTGTTTCTCGCCTAAAACAAAAAAGACTCCGATTAAACTTTCACAAATAAATTTCCTTTGTTTACTCTTCCCAACGAGACCAAGGGTGCATTTTTACTTGGAATGCATCACCACTCCACATGTGCCTGAACGTGGGGCATTTCACACATTTTTTAATGTTTGCGCCCCTTCCACTTCGAAACTACTCGGTCATCGACTTCAATACTTTTTTGACACGCTTACTGCCAACTATCCAGCCATGTGTTATAGTTCTATTTTGTCTGTAATGTTCGTAGAATTTAAAAAAAATAATCAAAATGGGCGCAGAATTGCAGCATTGCTTCACCACAAAGCACATTGTGAGACAAAGTAGTGGTCGTCAATGGGCAATAAAAAGATAGCGCCATTCCTTTTCCAGTAAACAGCAGATATTTAAGGCGTTCCGTAAAGTATTGTATTTTTTAGAATATTTTTTCGCAACCTATGTTTCATTCACTACGGCAAAATTCAAATCACTGTAACAGACAAGAAAAAATTTTTTTTCCGAAAAAATACTTTCCGAGGGCAAATAGTGCACTGATATGAACGTCCACAATTTTTTACAATACAATTGGAGAGGGTCGAGCGCAATGTCTGGGACGTTTGGCGTGGAATGACCCTGCTATTATTTAAACACGTTCTATTTTCGTTGGGGAGAGTGCGGACATATTTTTTCGGCTTATCTGCGCAAGCCCGCAATTTGTTTAAAAAAAACTTCTTTCAGTTGCAAGAGAGAAATAAATTATTTGGCTCATCAGTGTACGTCGTAACTTAAGAGACTAGATGCGCGTACACAAAATTTGTATATTTAAGTTCGGGTCTAGCCTGTGCTGTTCTTACTGTGTTGTCATGAATAACAGCGCGAAATCCTGCTTTCTAGATATGACTTTCCCTGCTTTTTGGGACACAGTTGAACAGCGCGCTGAATCAGTTGATTGGTACGTCCTTACGTGCAGTGCTCAACCACCCCGACGAATTGGCGTCGTCACCGTACAACGTCTGTCGCCTCGCTATAACACTAAGCGCACCGAGCACATCCTGTCTTGTCTCTATGTGGCAAACGCACGCATGCTCGCCGCACACACACAGAGAAATAACATGATGCATATACGAATACAGATAGTGCGTAGGACAGTTGATGGATAGTTGGCAAGTATTTCGTAGCAGACTTGGAAAACCATGCACACAGGCCGCTGCCTCAAGCACAAGCATACGTACAAACTATACCATACAAAAAAAAACAGAAAAAAAAACGGCACAACACCGTATGTCCACTTTACTGTTTAGCTCCTTTTACCATAATTTGCTTTAAATTTCGAATGCGAAGGTCACGTTCAGTTCCCACCAGCGGGGTGTTGTGTTTTTCGTTTATTTAATTTATTTTCTGTTTTTCTTACTACAGTTGATTTTGAAAAAAAAAAAAGCTACAAATAGTGCCCGCTATGCTTTCCTTGGCGTCATTACCTCTAGGCTTCACATTGTTGCGGCTAACAAAAAACGGACCCCTTGATCCAATCCCTTTCGTTCGTTAACCCTAATACAGATATTCTATGTAGCAGGCTGCTTTATAGTGGTCATAGTTCAAACAAGGACAAATAATTGATCGCAATGTTTCCGTTGATATGTTCAAATGATTGGCGCACACTTAAACCCACACGAATATCCGTGTTCTACAGCACGTGAGTTACTGATCTTCGATATTTTCTTGACTCCCTAGAACCGATGCGTACTCCTACTAGAGCAAGTATTCGCTACAAGAATTGCCACAGAGTAGCATCATCTGTTCTTGTTAGCGACTTTTCACGATAAGCTTTCGCGCCTTTCATTGCTTTACGTACTCCATATACTGCAGGGCGCCGAGGCTTCGGCTTGTTTCTATCGCAGTATTATTACTTTGGAGAGAGAATACAGTAGCTACGTCTTTTACTTCTGCTACGTCCATGTAGTCTCCTCCGTAGTCTGCGTAAATAACGAAGGCACATCTACACTCGATAAGGCAGGAACAGTACAGCTGGCTCTAACGGGCGCAATAAATGCGCTATGCTGACCTGCTACACTCTTGGCACATGAGGAAAATAGATTACCCAGGAGGATCTGCACTTGACGCTTACGCGTAGGCTTGGCAATCATCGCTTTTTTGGGTCTCCACGGCGATCGTTAAATATTCATTTGCCTGAAGAGAAAAAAGGGGGATTTTGAAGTATATAGGGCTCGTAAACACCGTGGGAAAGACAGTTAATGCTTTTTGGTGCTGATGCTGCTACCACTATATATTGCTAAATATGATGGCATAAACAGGGTGCTAATGGTGATCATGATAGACTGATACACTCCAAACCATGTCATGTGCTGAGAAGTTGACACAACTGCAAGCGCATTAATCTTTCGCGTGTGTAAATGGGCACAGCTGGAAGTTTCTCGGAACAGTGCGTTATTATAGCATACAATCTATAATTCCACGCAGTGAATGCAGCTAGACTTGCAGAAAATAATGAAAGGTTGGTTCCATATAGGCTTACCCAGTGCCAGAAATGAAATGTAAGCTCTGAACGAAATGCAGATAATGAACACCACACTGCAAATCATTGAGATAGAGTGAGAGAGATAACATTACTTCAGATGCTACTAGATTGAGACATCGGAGCTATGTAGAGTTAGTGAAACATGATCATCTTTGCAAGTAAAATGTCACAACCTCGCGAACTAATGAGGTAACCGGATTAATGAGGTAACATAATGAGGTGTCACCCGGAACCACGGTAACATGCTAAAGATGCAAGCTTAAGATCTGTAATTATCTCTCGAGTGGCTCTCGCTGACGATACACAGAACCTCCTGAACTTAGTTAACTACACTACGCTTTCTACGAATAAATCACACGCCGATGTTTCGAACTTTCGACAACATTGATTAAACAATATTTAAGTTAGGCCGGCCTCCATGGAAACGTTTTTAACATGTCAGGTTTATTCAGTTAAGTAGTTCATGTTGATTCATCAACGATGCTATTTTCACAAAATATGCATGTATACTGTTACGCAATACAATACTGTTGATACACAGGAAAACCCGTAGTTAACCATTGCCATAGTGTTTCCTCACACATGAAATACAGTAAACAGAAAACGCTACACCAAGCAGTCATTGCTGTAACCAAAGTACGGTGCAAGAAACAACACAAAGTTTAGTAAAATATAGAAAATGACCATTGTGTATTAAACAAGAATTTCCAGATAGCAATAAATATGAAAACAGTATGAAAACTAGTTTTATTGCAATAATAAATTTTAGCTATTAGACGGAGGACTGCACGAGGTGATTATTGACATGCCCGAGTGGGTGACTGATGCTCTGGCAGAATGTGGTGCAGAATTCTGCATTTCCGTGGTGAATATTCCATAGTTGGTGCGCATATTAGACAAAAGACGGTCATTAGGTTCAGAGAACATAGTATTATTACTCAATTTTAGAAAATTAGAAACACAACACCATCAAGATGTGCCATGTTGTAAAGAAATTGACATACCACCATTCATAGTATTACTGAAAGAGCGCATGAGGAGAACGAGTGTTTAAACTTCAATAAACTGGCGTCAAATTGCATACGGGTTAGTGCTATAATGTAATTGCTAAACTCCCTTGACGCAGGTGACCGTTCTAGTTGCATGCCGCACCTCCGGATAGTCATCGGAATGGCGTCACTTGATTGGTCGCGAGAAAATGTCTGGCGTTTCATTCACGTTTCATTTCGCGAAACAGTTCTCATCTTGCTTGCCACGTGGCGGTGGGACTCGTGACGTCTGCCCCGTTGTCAATGAGACGGCATCACGTTACTGCTGCACACCTATAGATGTATACACACTGTTCGACATGTAACCTGGTACTCTTGTCAGGTCGGCCGCAGATTGCTTGCTTTTGTAACGGGATCACTTTTTGTCCAGAAGCTTCTCAATTGATCAAACAAAGAGAGAAACGACAGGTGGGTTCATGAGAGTACAAAATAATCAGGATCAGATGGAAGAGGAGAAGAGTCTCTGTAGACGCAGCAAAGTGATTATCGCTATGTTATAGGCCGATTAACACACACACACACACACACACACACACACACACACACACAAACACACACACACACACACGCGCACACACACACACGCACGCACGCACGCACACACACACACACACACACACACAAACACACACACACACAAACACACACACACACACACACACACACACACACACACACACACAAGAACAATGTCATGAACAATCGCAATGTACCCTTCTATGCGAGGTCTTTATGGAAACACAAGAAGTCGTTTATAGCGAATTATTGAGCTACGTAAATGGTACTACCCTGAAAGAGCTACACAAGTCATCCAGTGGAAGAGTACCTACAACCCGCTACTCGATGTCAGCGATATGGCCATGTCGCCAAATCGTGCCATGGACAACTCCGTTGCAAGATCTGTGCCGGAGCGCATGATTACAAAGACTGCACTTCGAGGAATCATCCAAAATGTGCAAACTGCAATGGAGACCACGTAGCGTCGTATGCTGGTTGTCCGAAACATCAGGCGGCTACTAGGCTTAAGCGACAAGAAATTTTGCTTGGAAGAACTCCGAAAAAGGGATCACCTTTTCCAAATCCTGAAACGGTGAACCCACTCCCCGTGACTTCAACATCACAGAAGAATACGTCATCGTTATCATATGCGATGATAGCCAAACGTGCTTCAGCTCAGAAAAACAAGAGTGGAACCAAAGTGGACCGTAGAGGACGATCACCAAGTGCTCAAAGGCAGACAAGCGACAACAGGACAGCGAAACCGTCAGCAAGTCAGGATCACCACGAGTCTACAGCTTTCTCCTCTTCAAAGCCAAGGACACAAGAATTACGCGCACCGAAAACAAGCGATGCCGATATGGTTATGTCGATGCTCTTCATTGCTTTGAAGGCAATTCTGCGAGTATTTCCACAGGCCAATAGTCTTCCAGAGGTGAGCGCCGTTCTTTCATTAGAACCTCTAGTGGTACAACAAAAAATTGTCGTATAGCACAATGGCTCTTCAAATGGACAACTGTTTCCGCAACACTGCTGTGTTTCAGTGGAATGCTAATGGCCTCAGGTCTAAAAGCGCAGACTTTAGGAAGCTGGTTGCGCAATACAGCTTCCCCATCTTGTGCCTAAATGAAACCAATGTAGGCCCTGACTTTAGAATTTCTAATTATGTGACATATGCATCAACAAGAAATTCAGGCTTGAGCCGGGCATTGTTATGTGTACGGCGCGACATACCTTCTTGTCTTTTATACTCGTCGGACTCGGACGTGCCTGAATTTGTAGGCTGCAAAATTCAATTCAGAAAACTCATCGTGACAGTAATTTGTGTTTATCTGCAACCATCGACACGCATCACAGAATCATCTCTCGTTCGCTTTTTAGGAAAAGTCCAGGGTCCAGTACTCATCTGTGGAGATTTTAATGCCCACAATACCACATGGGGCAGCACTCACACTGATTCCCGTGGGCGGTCACTTGAAAACGCAATTGATAGATGTGGTCTTGTTGTACTGAATGATGGATCAGTGACGTTTTTAAGGGGTTATAACTATGCCAGCTGTCTAGACTTAGCTATAGCCTCTCCTGACATTGCACGAGATATGAGCAGGTGTACAGACCTCGAAACACGAGGGAGCGACCATTATCCAGTTCTCATGCAACACCCACGAATGCGAGTGCCAACAAAAACATTTACCTCAAAACTAACAAACTGGCAACTATTTCGTGAATATGTCGGACGTGACTTGGAAGGAGTTAATGAATTGGACACATTTATGTCCTACATTCGAAGCAGCTACTCCCGTGCGACAAGGTTTACAGCCGTCCCAGAGGGTCACTCCAGTGTAGATGCAGACTATGAGCGCCTTCGAGCAATTAGACGACGAGCGGAACGTCGTTATCGCCGCACTGGAAGGCTGGAAGATTACAAAGAGAGTCAGGCCACACACGTCAAATCTAACCGGCACATGCAGAAATTGGGTAAAAAGAAATGGCGTGATTTCTGCACCTCATTGACTCCATTTACCCCGCTTCCGAAAATCTGGCAAATAGTCACTGCTTTAAGCCATCCAGTATCCCAACGGAGCCCATTCAGAGCATTGGCCATATCCCTTCGATTATCCGAACGTGATGTTGCTAATGAATTTTGTTCAATTCTTACTGGAAGTGGACAACTTGCTCAGAGTATTACTGCACTGCCTAATTCTGTAGAGACGCAAATCCAAGATGCTTGTGCATTACCACATGCCCAACTGGATAACTCGTATTCTCTACTAGAACTACGAACTGCTTTATCACTAACCCGTGTAAGGACAGCAGCTGGTCCAGACAACGTGTCGTACAGCGTTCTAAAAAATCTAGGCCCCAAAGGCACGACAGTTCTTCTAGGGATATATAACAACATGTGGACAGAGGCGCACGTTCCGTCGTGTTGGAAGATCGCGAAAATTGTGCCACTGCTAAAGCCCGGTAAATCACCGCTATCCCTTGACTCATTTCGCCCAGTCAGCCTCACTAGCTGCATATCTAAAGTCATGGAAAAAATGATTGACATAAGGTTGCAGTGGTGGATTGAAGCTAACAACACTCTTCCAGAACAGATGGCTGGTTTCAGACGACGACGATGCACTATGGACTGCGTCTTTGACCTAGTCACATTTGTGGAACATGAAATGAACTGTGGGAACATCGCTGTTGCGGTGTTCATAGATATAAGAAAAGCATTTGACTCTGTCAGCCACCTATCTGTGCTGTACGGGCTTACTTCACTTGGGGTACATGGCCGTATTCTTAAATGGATCGCCAACTTCCTGCATGACAGGCAGATATACATTTCTACCAATGATGGCGAAAGCGATCTGTTCAACGTGAACAGAGGTGTACCCCAAGGAAGCGTTCTCAGTCCGCTTCTTTTCAACGCTGCAATGGCAGGTCTTCCAAAAGTGCTGCCAGAAGCCTTGAACATATCCATGTACGCAGACGACATATGCATATGGACGTCTCACAAATCTCTGGAAATCATCCAGCATCGACTTCAACAAGCACTAAATCTAACAAGCGATTACCTCAAGGAGCGAGGCATGCAGATTTCTCACGCCAAATCAGTAGTTCTACCGTTCACGAGAAAGAAAGTGAAGAACTTGAAACTTTTTGTGGACGGCCAAAGAATCGAAATCGCACGAAAGCATCGATTCCTTGGTGTTACTTTAGACAGCCAACTCAGATGGAGTCAACATATAGCCGATCTCGAAAACCAAGTGAACGGCACCATAAACGTTCTTCGTCGCATTGCGGGGACAAAATGGGGAGGAACATCGGCGTCACTACTACACGTCCATTGCGCTCTTATCCGACAGAAGATTGCCTACTCCGCACCAGTTCTCCACAACATATCCCCGACGTCTCTACAGCGACTTCAACTGCTACAAGCACGAAGCCTGCGCGTATGTCTGGGGGTTCCACAGGCAACATCAAGTTCTTTGACATTAGCAGAGGCACGGGAACCCAACTTTATAGTGATTCGAAATGTGGAGACCTGTCGGCACCTCTTTCGCCTAGTCACGCAACACCCTTCACATCCACTCATAACACAAATTGAGAACCGTCCCGGCACGCAAATACACCGTGTGTACCAACAGTACATTTCACGGCTTCCTGCGTCGACACATTGGCCGCCGGACTTGACCTATCCGCCCTGGTTGCTAGAGCTACCAACTATTGAAACGTCAATAGAAGGACTGCGTAGTAAACATGACGTACCAGCCATTGCCGCTCTGCAGTTGGCCTCACATCACTTGTTTGACAGATACCAAGGCTACACTCACGTGTACACTGATGGCTCCGTCAACAAAGAGACTGCGACATCAGCATTCATCATTCCGGAGTTACATGAGGAACATGCATGTCGACTGAGTCATCTTTCCTCTTCAACAACATCGGAGCTTGTAGCTATTTTGCTAGCGGTCAGCTTTATTAAACTGTCAACGAGGCCCAGAAGGTGGGTCGTAATCACGGATTCCCTGGCGGCTCTTGCGTGTGTGGAAAATGCCACTTCAGGAAAAATAGATATACGTATAGTATACGCGATCTTGAAAGAGCTTTCAGAAGCTACGGAGTCAGGTCATCACGTGGCATTTCAGTGGGTTCCCAGTCACTGCGGAATCAAGGGAAATGAAATGGCAGATGAGTTGGCAAAAGCCGCTCATAATTACACACAAACCCACCTCATTCCTGCATCCCAATGTGATATAAACCGAATTTTACGAAGAACGAAACGTGAATTATGTTTATCCACCTGGCTCCCAGACAGCACAAAGGAATCGATTCTGTACGCTGTTGACCCTAACCTTGAGTGCCAATTAGACCCCCAGCTCCCAAGACGTATCGACACACTCATTCATCGCCTAAGACTCGGAACCGCTTACACAAAGCACTTCTTATTTCGGATTCATCGTGCATCATCGTCAACATGTTCATGCGGCCACGACGACGAGGATGTGCATCATCTGTTGCTCGACTGTCCGAAGTACGACAAGCATAGACAGCGACTCGAACAAGAACTTCACACGCTGGACTCTGAGCGAACGTTTTCCATAGCGAAAATACTAGGCCCATGGCCGACTAGGATAAACCGTAAAGCAATGAAAGTGCTCCAGCGTTATTTTGAAGACACTAATATTTGCGATAGCTACTGAGTTCTTGAACTTGTACAACTGTAGATATGTATATATATATAGATATATATATTTTTTATTTATTCTGTTATCTTAACAACTATGTGGAAAGGCGTAGCCGTCACCAAGCAATGGTGACAACAACTCCTTCATTTGTTTTCTATTTCAATAAAAAAAAAAAGAAAGAGCTACGTTCTCATAACCCCTGCTGAGCAAACACTCCCACGGCGCAGCAACGACGTCTCCTGTGCTGTTTCCTTTGCACATTGATATAAATGGCTCTCCTCTTCCAAGTGGTCAATATTACTGACGGCGACCGCTACATCGGCATTCCGTACATCTACAATCTACCATCGGCACGACGCCACCAAACGTAACCCACAACGCGAAATATTCCGGACTCCGGAGCATAAAATGCGAGGTACCGTATACAGCGCAGGTAAAATAAATGTTGTAGTATCAGAGAGCTGTCAAAGACAATATAGCTAACAGGTTAAGGAGGTTCAAAATTGCTACTTTGATAACTTGTGTTTACCTTGCATCTTTGGTGGTTCCAAAAGAATGAGATTTTATATAGGCAGAACTGTACTTCAGAGAGAAAATGATTTCATGTTACCCTTTGACGCTATGACGTTCTCGAGCGTCTGGATATCATATTTCGTCCTGCGCATTCTCAAAACTTGCGAATGAAGGGTTTTCAGAAAAGATCACAGAGAGAGCAAAAAAATGTCACAGTTTCGCCGCAAGGGCAAAGCAATGAATGCGATAGCAAGAAACTAATGTTATACGAAGTGAGGCTTGCCAATGGATACTCTCAGTTTGAACAGCGCTCCTGTTGCAAAGACGGCCGAAGCAGCGAAGGAAACTAGCGTGCTTCAAGTGTCGAGCTGTGACACTTGATAGTTCGCGCTCATCTTTTGTTTGTTCGTTTAGCGGCGTCCCTTGAGCTCGAGTGACTTTCGTAGGCTCCGTAACATGAGCACGGACATCATGGTAAAAGCGCGAAACATACCTCTCCCCCTCACCACGAGAAAACCGCGCGAGCTAACAGCGGAAGGGCAAGGTTCTCCCTGCGCAAATATAATAAGAAGCGAGCGAGCTCGACGACGACTTTTAAATGCGCCTGTCGCGCTCCTCGCGCCATCTCGCTGGTAATGAAGAAACGCTATAATCGCCTGCCGTCTCTGAATCCTGCCAGCGGTAAAGGGCGTGTATATAACGCTCGCCGTTAGCTACCTGAAGTATCTCCGCTTTCTGGCGTAGTGGTTAACGCCACGCGCTGTGGAACGAGAGGCCGCTGGTTCGATGCCGCGCTTCGCAAGCAGTTTCTTTGAATTATTTTTCTTTGGGACTTTGATGTATATATACATACTTATACATATACGGTGCATGACGGCGGCGACGGCGACGGCAAAATCCAGCCGAGACTGTCCATATAATTGCTATCGCAATAATACTTTGTTGTTCAACTGGGCTATGCAAACAAATTTCAATATACGATGCGGGCAATATCGACTGGGTATCGTGTAATATCAGGCAAACAGTAGCAGTTATTTGGAAAAAACTCCATGTACACCATTTAGTGGTGCAAAGAAATATTAAATCCTGGATATCGCAATTTCACCTTTTTTTAGCTGTATGAGTTTCATGTTTACGCCATTGCTGCATCACCCGCCACGGTGATGTAGTGGTTGAGGTGCTCGACTGCTGACCCGCAGGTCCCGGGATTAAAGCCCGGCCGCGGCGCCGCATTTTTTATGGAGTCCAAAATGCTTGAGGCCCGTGTACTTAGATTCCCCAGGTGGTCGAAATTTCCGAAGCCCTCCACGACGGCGTCTCTCATGATCATATAGTCGTTTTGGGACGTTAAACTCCAGCAATTATTATATTACTACATCATCGACTCTCTTATGTAGTTCGACTCACTCGAAGTGAAGTTTCCGGTTGAAGTATTTGCTGAGCCAGAAGTGCACGGAGACTGGAAAACTAGACAAGGACAACTGAAGGTCGCAAACAGTCATGCAAAAACTTGTACAGTGATTGGTGTAGCTCTAAATCCTGCGCTCAATGCAGCTGCACTACTGTAAAACCTGACGAAGTGCGTAGCACGGGCACCCAGCGGTTCCCGTTCGTAGAGTTCCCGCTTCCGCGTTTACCGAACCACCGACGACGTCAATGTTCCAGGTAAGCATGTACGGCTTCCCCGGCACGAGTTGAATGTTGCAGGGGGATTTGAAAATTCGGTGTTTGACATGCGCGCTTCTTTTTGCTGCGCTTTCTGCAGATGGTTCCTTCAGGTTGCTTCCCCCTTCAGATGCAGCGCCGAAGCGCAGGGGAAGCGCGGGTAGGAGGAGCAATCGCGCGCTCGGAGAGGTGGTGGCGCCCTCTCAAGCGCGGCGCGGGTGCCAGCCGCATGTGTCCGAAGCGTCTTTAGCTATCTGAAATTCATTATTGCGATTACTTCTTGGTAGTTTTGGTTAATTATATTTTTTTTAGTGCGTGTTCGTTTATTTTAACCCGGTTTGAGCATTACTAGCCTAGTTTTAGGTCTGTATTGGGCACTTGATTGTGAGCATGATCACGCCACGTGTTATCTACGGACGACAAGCCGGGCCCCTAAAGTGCTACGCACTTAAATATGCCGCTTACACGGATATCTGAGCCACCGTTTTAACAGCGAGCTGTCTAAGCTGAGCGTCAGTCCAGAGTCTGTGAACAGCAGTTATCATGAACCTGCACGCGCTCACTTCGTCCTCTTCTTCATCTTCCTTTTCGCTCCCATAACATGTGCCCCGATTTGTACCGGCGCGCTCTCTCTTTGTCCTCTTCTTCTTCTACTTCACTTCCAAAACGCGTGCGCCGATTGGTCCGGCATGACATGCAATAACTCGACAAGGGAACGAGTACAGAAAGAGAGAGAGAGAAAGAAATATAGAAAGACAGAGAAGGAGAGAAATGCATGGCGAAAAAAAAATTCTAGCGAGGAGGGATTCGAACCCGAGTACCCGCAATCCAAAGGCGAGCGTCCGACTCATTCGTATATATATATATATATATATATATACACAGATATATATATATATTTATATATATATATATATATATATATATATATATATATATATATATATATATATATATATATATATATATATATATATATATATATATATATATCCGGGCACGCTAGCAGTGCATAGCACAGCCTTGTATAGTTTAGTGGGAAAGGAAATGAGGGTGAGATGGACAGCTGTGAAGGTGACGAGGAGGAAATGGAGGAGGAGGAGACAGTAAAGCAAGCATAGAAAGAATGAAAAAGAGAGAAATGGAAAGACAAAGTGAGAAAGAAATAGAGAGAGAGAGAGAGAGAAAGCTAGAAAGAGCGAGAAAGAGAAATAAATAGACGAAGAGATAAAGAAAGAAATAGAAATAGAGACAAAAACAGACAGAAATAACAAAGAGAAGAGAGCAAAAGATTGAGAGAGATGAAGGAAGAAAGAGAAAAATAAAGGAGAACAGAATGACGCCCAGCTCCGCATTTCCTTCAGGCTTGACATCAGTAGTGCAAAGCTGAAGAAATTTTTTTTTTATTTTTTAATGAAAGAGTATGTAGTTAACGTTATGGGATTTATTGGTACAAACATTTCGAACCAAGAACAAAGTAATAAACGAAGATGCATCTCATTACCCTGTACGCGCAAAACGCATAGCTATTACAAACAGTAAAACTAAAAGTGACCTCGCAGTAAACTAAATCTCTGATTTCGCCGAAGAAATCAGAAGTAATATTTCGTCGTAAGGTTCTTCCAGTACCGTTGCTCTCCTGTTTTCCAGAATGCAGCGCAAGAAAAGCCTTCATTGAGGTGGCTAAACCTATCGATGCGAAGAATACGGTTGCAGAAATAGAGCACAGAACAGTCCCTTGTCCGGTGTTCTGTCTCAGGACAGACAGCATTGTCATTGTCAATAATGCTGGTATCCAAATATCCAATCAGCATGTATTCACACGCACGTGTGCTGGCGTAGATTTGCTCGCCACTGTCTCTGGCAAACCACCCATGACAACATTTAAAATATTCTTGCCCACCCGACGCGACTTACTGGGATATGCATAATGCGACCTTCCCGTCTCACCAAGCACGGCCGGTCTGGTGAGTGAAACAGCAAGACATGCGCTCCATACCGGCGGCGGCTCCGGACAACTACGGCGCCAAAAACGGCCCTTGTTGTGACCTCATAACAGCTTTCGCTGTAAAACGCTATGATTCGACAGGCGCAGCCATGCCCCGGCCACCAGCAGCAGCAATAACAGTTGGACAAATAAAGTTTATTCAGCTCAACTACGGGGCTAACACATTTGTGTCTTCTTGGGACTATTAAAAAAGGCTTGCAAGGACTGGCTCCAAGGAACCGATGTTAAATATTTCTCCGTTGTGACTGTCTGTGTGTATGCGGCGAACACTGACGTGTGTGCGCGTATTACTTGTTCCCTCTTTCCTCCTCGTTATATCTATTCTTTTATCTCCCCTTCCCCCTCCCCCCGTGTAGGGTAGCAAACCGGATACAACCTGGTTAATCTCCCTGCCTTTCCTTCGCTTTTATCTCTCTCTCTTGGGACTATTGTTGGCTGTACAGTGAGGACCTCATCGACCTCATCGATCTTCATCGGTCTGTGGCTGTTACTGCTGAAACTTTCCTCTGCCGGTGGACTCGGTTCCCAAGTGTCAGGAGAAATTCCGAAAAGAAAACTCCTTGAAGTTATTTACAGCGTATCTCAGCTAACGTGGCATCAATGAGCCTCATGTTAAAATAAGCTAGGCGCGCAGACACGGACACAAGAGAAGCGATAACGAGATTACAAACACCTACTATGAAATCAAAAGGCGCCCTGCAGCGGAAAAGACAATAGACGCAATAACTTATCTGCGCATGTTCATGTATGGTGCATTACCTATTAATCCGGCACACGTCGGGGCCTGTGCAAGAGATAGCTAGTCCGGTATTTCAATTTATCTTAAGCCCAAGCCATTTAGTTTCTTCCCCTCTTCAAAATATGTGAAATGATAAAGGACATTGCTTATTATGAATTTACACCTGTCGCAGGTACACTTACAAACGCGCGAACGACGGCACGAAATCGCAGTGCCCTTGTTCCTAGCGATTCACAGAGGTGGCCCATGTGGGTTATCAGCACGCAACAGTTATAAAATGCATAAAGTGACTTACACTAATAATTGCGGGGGTTTAACTTCCCGTAAACATGACATGATTATGAGAGACGCCGTAATGGAGGGCTCTGGAAATTTCGAGCACCTTGGGTTTTTTAACGTGCACCTATATATGTATCTAAGTACACGGGCCGCGAGCATTTTCGCCTCCATCGAAAATGCGACCGCCGCGGCCGGGCTTCGACCCCGCGACCTGCGGGTCAGCAGTCGAGCGCCATAACCACTAGACCACCATGGCGCGTGCATAAAATGATGGAGCGATGTCATCGACCTCTTAGTCTCGTGGCGTTTCATGCAGGTCCACTAACTGCTGTGACCAAGCTGCCGCCCATAAACGGTGTTGGCTAGCCATATTGGTCCATGCAAAGAACATAAAAAAAAAATCTGAGAAGAAGGCAAAGACTGGTTAGCTTGTCTGGGAAGCTTGTTAGCACAGGCCAAATCGAGAACGGTGGTGCAGCGGCGCTTCTGCGGAAAAACAAAGTTGAGCAAACGTGATCTTTCGCTCAGCCGCTTTCTAGCCTTTCACGTACTGCTGTTGTTATCACAAGCGATGCGCCCTCGCTGCCCCAAGTGCCTAATAATGACATCCGGGCAACGTCGCTGGGGTGTACAGAGCAGAAGGGAGAGTTGGCGCAGCGTCTCTTTTTATTACAGGCAAAAGGTAACGACATCCCTGAACGCTCCTAAAGCTTGCATCAGTGCAGGGGTCCACGTCGTTGGTAAACAAAGGCCACGGCAAAAGCCCAAACGCGAGGGTGTACAGAAGCCATCCGCCCGAGTGGAAAGCACAGACCGCCGCGGGAGGGCCATCTTGTGTGCCTCGTCAAGAAGGAAGCATCAAATATTGAAAGAAAGAAATCCAAGGAACAGTGTCGCTTTATTTCTCGTCAACCACTTCTTACGTCATCTACGCAGGCCTGGATGAGAATGCGGTTATTATGCAAGTTGAGTATTTAGAACGTTTGATGGTTTCCACAAGTATTCGTGCATATTATTCACTGTTCATATCATGTTTTCTTTTTTTAATATTTTAAGTCGTGGCAGTCGAGTATAAGCATACTCGACTGCCACTGAGGGCCCAGATTTAATCCCATTTGATCCTTGTTTTTTTTCCATGTCTATCCGTTACAATTTCATGTCTATTTTTCTTGTCGGCAAATTGTGCCGATTTGTCCGGCGTATATCAAGACGGTGAGAGAAAGAAAAAGAGAGAGAACGAAAGAGAAAGTGAGAAAACCTTGGCCAAAAAAAAAAAATGACTCAAGAGGGCTTGCCTCAAGAGGACGCTTGCATCAAGGCAAGCGTCTTAACCACTCGGCTATCCGGGCACTTTCTTTCTTACATGGTATTTACTACTAATGCGCTTAATGTATATTGGGCGCGAGTAGTTGCGGAGTCGCCCTCTATCGGACGCGCCTCGATTACGTGCTAGGCAGGATACCGCCGCGCACTCCCCATAGGATTTGCTGTCGGCGCTCTACGAAAACACCTCGCGGAAGCCCTCCAGGACATTTCTGTAAGTACCTTCGACACGAAATATGTTCTTCACTGTCAAAATAATAATTTTCGACGAGCAGAAAGCATACGATAGTTTACAGTTGCTGTCTCTTTGCATTCACGCGGTCACCGCGATGGAAACCCCTGAACCGGCTTCTTTCATGAAGGGCAGTCATTCGCTGAGTGCAAACTATTTGAAATATTTTGTTAGAACGGGCTGCCTGTAAAACCAAATGGAGCATAACAGAAGGAAGCCTCAAGCCAGCGATTTCACGGGTTCGGGGCGACCGACGGGGTTTCTGCACGCATCAGTGTCTGCATGTGTTCGTACTGATCGTTTCGCTTTCGCTTCGAGCGCGTTTTGGCTCCGTGTTGTGAACTTTAGGCCGCAAAATATGAGAATTTTTTTTTCTGGGGTTTAACGTCCCAAAACCACGATATGATTATGAGAGACGCCGTAGTGGAGGGCTCCGGAAATTTCGACCACCTGGGGTTCTTTAACGTGCACCTAAATCTAAGTACACGGGCCTCAGACATTTTCGCCTCCATCGAAAATGCAGCCACCGCGGCCGGGATTCGATCCCGCGACCTTCGGGTCAGCAGTCTAGCGCCATAACCACTAGACCACCGTGGCGTGGCAAAATATGAGAATTTGTGAGTACACAAACAACTATTGTTGCGCGGACGCTATCAGAACAGTTCAAACACAATCTCGTTACAACTACGACTTCGGCGCGCCTAAGACAACTTGTAATGTGCCATCCCGACCATTCAATTTTCTTTTCGTCTAAATTCGTGTACGTTTCAATGTCACAATGCCTCGCACTGCATATTGATCGGTCTTCTCAGCGTGCAATTGCCGTTGCTTATGTTTCTTATTTCAGTGCGTTCGTTTCGTTTAGAGCTCACGCAAAGCGTGAGCAAATGCGATGCCTTTTTTTTTTTTAATATGCTCCTTAATTATTATTCCTTTTGCATTCCAGTGAACTTGCGACTCTGCCATCAGCGAATTCATACTTAAAGATTCACCACTTCAAGATTGCTGGTGGAAGGTGAAGCGGTCTGCGAGGCCAAGCATGCAGTAGCGGGCAACGCCAAGGAAAATTAAGAAAATACAGTAAAATTCACCGGACTTGTTCTGAAAAACGTCGTCTGTGAACAAAGGCCCATGTCAACTTAAAACAACGGTGAAAGAAAGAGAAGTTATTGCAGGAACCTGTAGCCGCAAAGCAGGGTAACAACAATGCATAAAGAGTAAAATGCAAAATTTTAATGTACAGAGTTACTTGGCGAGTTGTCCAGCAATTTCGGGAGCATGTCGTGTATAACGCAAGCAGCACGGCATCTTTTCCACACAATTAAGTAAGGCTCCAAGAAAATACATGGGGTTGGGAAAGCTGAACTTGAGTTTAAGAGTGGCATAAAAAAATTTGGACTTTTTAACACGTAGTGTTTGCGTCACGAGAACGCAAGCTTGACTGAAAGACTGTTATTGCCGACATAAATGCAGCACGCATCAGCCGCAGCATTTGACTCGCTCGGTATCTATATCCACCAGCATAGGCGCGCGCCCACGAGGGGGTGGGCGGCGCCCCCCCCCCCCTAGTCACCTAAGACGGGGGCACAAAATCTGCCCCATAAATTGACCCCCCTAGTCACCTAAGAGGGGGGGGGGGTGCAAAATCTGGCTCGTACATTGACTTAGTAGAGGGAGGGTGCAGCGATGAACCTTCGCCCCCCTTGTTGGGGAACCCTGCGCATGCCTATGTCCACCAGCAAACGTCGTGTAGCTTATGAAGGCGAAAGACTTAGATGCCTCATTAAACGGAAATACTGACCGTCGGCGTAGGCGTCCCGCGTCGGCGGCGTCAACACGAGTGATGCAAAAAATCTTCATCACGCGATGACGCAATCATGACGCCACATATTGCCAAAATTGTGACCTCATTATGACGTCACCATGACACCACATAACATGACGTCGCATGATGACGTATTCACATGACATGGTCGCTTTGCGCAGCCTCCATGATCGGTGGTCCGATCACGGAGGCAGTGCAGAACCGCGTTGAATGAAGAAAGCTGTCGGAGGGGGCCGTTGAAGAATCAATAGATCCACTGACAACAAGAAGAAGAAGCTGGCTTTCGTCTTCCATTCATATTAAGGGAATGCATAAGGGACACTGTGAGTTTTTAAATCCAACGTACCTAAACAATGAGTTAAAGGGGTACTGACACAAAAAATTTGGCTTTGCGATTTTTTGCTGCAATGTGTTGCTGGGGGCCTGTTAGTCAAAACACGGCACATCGTTTCCTGCAGCGCGCGACAGATAATTAATTACAGGTTCCTCATTACCAACCAGTGTCAGTGTCGGTTTCAAAAACGACAAGCCTCCGGGTGCAACTATCACCACCTACCGGGTGCAACGCTCCATCACGTCAGCACACAGAACTGTGACGCACTTCCGCGCGGTTCGCGATCAGCCGCCGCGCGGAAGTGCGGCTATGACGTCAGCATAACTTGTTGCAGCGTGGTCACGTGAGGGAAGTAGGTGGTCCCTAAGGGTCCCCTTTGAGGGTGTCATTAGCGCGAGGATGTCGATCGCTCACGCAAACTTCAAAATTCATTTAAAATAACTTGCAAGCTATATTCGCTGTTGGTATTTTGCAGATGATATACGCACATTCACCGCAATCGATCCCGCAGGCTATCTCGGCCGCGAGATATTGTGTCAGTACCCTTTTAAGTATCTGCAGCCGATTTTGTCGACGCTGAGCACGGCGCCAACGATCAAGAAGTCGCACGGCAAGGTTATGAAATGGTATCGCGCCTGCTAAAAGGTAGCGCCTTTTCCATCCCGCGGGAGATAAGCACTATTAGGATCGATTGTCTTTGAACGAAAGCTACAACGAAGTCGTTGGTATGTAAACACTTAAATAAGGATGTAAAGCTATCGCTCTCTCTTTTTTTTTCTTCGCTTCAACATCGTTGGTACTCCATCGGCGCTCCACATTACACAACCACCTCGACATCCTTGGAAAGTACGTCGGCATAGGTAAGCGCGTCATGTAACACCGCTGAACCACAATTGTTTTGTGCACTCTTCGCTCCTTCGGCCCCCGCCTTCCCCGATTTTCTTCACATCGCTCTGTTTTATATACAGCTCCTGCCAGTACGCTACGATTTAGGGGAATATATCCGCACTTCTTGCAAGTCACGTAGCGCATATTTCACACCGAAACCAGCGATTACCAATGCAAAGCAGGTGTTCAGAGATGCGAGCTGCATGAATCTTTGAAGAGCAGAAAGTAAGACTAAAAGAAATGATGTTAGAGAAACTGCGAATATGTCTCAGTACTACATCCAGTTCTTAAAGATAATGCATCTACTTTACGGTGTACGCTTTTTGCTCTTCTATAAAACTGAGCAGCCTTTTGGATGGCTTCTTTGTCACCAAGTTACAGGCTAGATCACACCGCCTCTCTTCAATGTGTCCTTTTGAGCGCTAGTAGCTGCTCTTCCACTCGGTGCACCCTTGTCATTGTTGTGTGGGAGGGGCTTTTCGCAGTGCACGCATTTTGAGACGTTAGGCTAACCCGTCGTTATATCCAGCCGCGGTGCCTTCTTGCCGACAGTCTTCTGCGGTCCTTCGCGCAGCGCATATGGCATTATGTATTCAAGAAAAAAAAACAGAAACTGTGTTCGCATTTGGCTTCGACTTCAGCGCGCACCGTGCACATGCATCGCTCAGGCTTTGCATACGCGAAAGTCGGGGCTCTTTTATAGAAGCTTAAGAACGAGACTGAACATCTGTCAGCATAAGTGGTACATGCTTCATGTTGCTAGACATGATCCTTCTGATAACTCGCTTGTAACAATCCTTGGAACGCACTCGGCACTCATGGAAGTTGTTTCCGCGTCTGTTGCTATGGCGAGAACCAGGAAGTACTCGTGTGAGCGTGTGTACTGCGGTCTAGACAAGTGCATGGTACATATTTAAACAGAACTTGGTGCGCACAGGATCGCAGATGGAACACGCGCTTCAAGATCTGTTCAAACACGAACCTTCACAAACTAACTCAACTCGCCATCCTGCCTATCTATCTATCTATCTATCTATCTATCTATCTATCTATCTATCTATCTATCTATCTATCTATCTATCTATCTATCTATCTATCTATCTATCTATCTATCTATCTATCTATCTATCTATCTATCTATCTATCTATCTATCTATCTATCTATCTATCTATCTATCTATCTATCTATCTATCTATCTATCTATCTATCTATCTATCTATCTATCTATCTATCTATCTATCTATCTATCTATCTATCTATCTATCTATCTATCTATCTATCTATCTATCTATCTATCTATCTATCTATCTATCTATCTATCTATCTATCTATCTATCTATCTATCTATCTATCTATCTATCTATCTATCTATCTATCTATCTATCTATCTATCTATCTATCTATCTATCTATCTATCTATCTATCTATCTATCTATCTATCTATCTATCTATCTATCTATCTATCTATCTATCTAGCCGCCTATGTCTGGGTGCTCTCGTGATCGTCTCCTTAGCTTGGTGTAGACCAAAATTGGCATGGGACTGTAAGAGGGTTTGACGAATATAACCGCCTGGTCATGACATGAATAACGCGAAAATCCTGTCGTGTACGTCGTCAAACCTTTTCCTCCAAACACGTAAGCTTGTTTTGCTTGCGTTGGTTCATGCGGGCAAGCTGACCCACAGGAAGCCGAGAAAATGTGCCCTGTACAGCTGTAGCGTAGCACTTGGTGACATTCCCCTAGTCTTGCCTGCGAAGAACTTCAATAGATGACAGATGACAGATAAATGATGTAGCTATCATTTAAATCACACCTTAAGAAGGAAGCAAAGTTTTGGCAAACGCGTACGAGAAAACCGCACTTCGTGGTGCGAAAAAAACATGTGCTCGCGCATTGTCAAAACTAGAGCATGGCACCTAATTAAGCGATTTATAGCACTGCGTTTGCTTGAATTAAGCAGTGCTGAAACCGATGCTGACTCTCAAGCTGGCTGGTGTTAATTCACTTTACATTATAGCCCATTATTTGTATTATATTTCATAATCTGGCCGCAAAAAAAGGAAAAGACTAAATTTCAGTGTTTTACGTGCTAAAACGACGATATGATTATGAGGCAGGCCATACCATAGAGCCTCCAGATTAACTTTCAACCGTCGCAATTTTTCTAATGTGTATCTAAACCTGAGTGTACAGGTGCTCCTGCATTTCGCCTTTATCGAAGTGCGGCAGCCGTGGCTGGACAATCGAACCCGTGTCCTCGAGCTTAACAGCGCGAGGCGCTAGCCGCTAAGCTGTCACGGCGGGTGCACTGAAAGTGAGAGTCGTGTTACGTGGAAAACTAGATCGGTAATACTTGATGATACCTCTTACATGACGTCATGGCAAGCGCAATGGGAAGGTTTCCTGTCTTAGCAGATAAATTAGCGCTGAAACTATTAGCCCCGAAAGTGATGGCAGTGTTGGTAGCGTATTTAAATACCGTCTGAAATGTTAAAATATGGATTGCCTTACTGTCAAGGTCGTTTTCATGTAAAACCAATCAGGTCAAACAAGGTCGTTGCATTTAAGCGTGACCTGAAGATCTTAGCCTGCAAGTATTTGTTGATCAAGGACAAAGCACTTGTGTATATGCAGTAAGCGTACACTTATTACGCAGACTTGGTGCGGCATTCAAAAGCATATTCTGTTAATGTACTATTTTCAAAACAACTGCATGTCCCTTAGCTACCCGCTCTTGCATAAGTTGCTTCACAGTTACAGCTATTGGCTTCCGAAATGGCAGCAATTTCAGCGTGAGCGCCCTTCAGGAAACTAAACGCATACTTACGTCACGAATACTTCGTCCCTCACGACTGCATTCCACGTAAATTATGCATTCAAAATTTTTAATTGTCAGACGTATCTCGGCGCATATTCTCGGAACAGTTGTGCACCTTCAAACCACTGAAATTAAAAGCTAGTACTTCTAATTACGACAACTCAGATTTCACGAGCAGCGCACGTCCTAGGCCTTCAGTTAAAAAGGCTGCCAGGCAGGAGTTAAGAGAGGCAGGCCTACAGGAATTTTGCAAGGCACAATGATAGCAAAGCTGCAGAGTGAAAGCGTGGAGCCGAAAGATGGCAGACCGTTCACCTGATCATCCTTCTTATAGCCAACAGACTACCACTGGCATTTCGGTGTGATAAAATAGGGCGTGAGGAACCGCTGTGTAAATTGACGATATGTGAAAAAGGAAGGGTGGTGGGCGGGGGGTGTGTCAAAATAACATTGGAATAATATGGAGTTTTAGTATAGCGTACAATTTTTCCTTTGGCGTCAGCATGTTCCGCGCATTATGTTCGCGGAACGCTATTCGATAAAGCTTTAGCGTATCATAAACAAGGATGCGCCTTTAAAACTGCAAAGCTTTATAAGAATAGCAATGTGCTCGACAGTGAATCGATATCGCAAACAACGCTGAGTGCTCGTCCGTAGTTTATTACTGAAACGAAAAATTATCCGAAGAGAGAACCAGCAGTCTATAGATGCGCAGCGGGCGGCCATCGTTTCAAGATCGACGAGATATTTTCCCGCTAAACTTTCTTTGCGAGCGTCTCGACCTAAACTAAAAATTTAAAAAAATAATGGTGAA
Organism: Rhipicephalus sanguineus; assembly: GCF_013339695.2. Lineage (NCBI taxonomy): Eukaryota > Metazoa > Arthropoda > Arachnida > Ixodida > Ixodidae > Rhipicephalus > Rhipicephalus sanguineus. Next base: position 29,095,274 of record NC_051180.1, read on the forward strand.
AATACGGAGCTGTGAATGCGTAATGCGCATGCGCAACCCAGCCGTGTTCTGCCAACTAAGCTACACTAATGCTTGATATGCCATTGCAGTGCCCAGTCATGGCTTCACTTCATCTCGCTGTATTCATCGATTCTTCTCTTCAAAAAATTCATTTTTCCATTTGTCGATAGGATTTGTTAATGATGTGTCCAGCAATATATAGGGTTGGCTGATAATACATTAAAATCTATTCTAGTGACAGATTTTGTTTTGACTACGGGTGCATACAAACGTATAACCGTATAGTCTCGGATAACTTTGCAATACGGCCGAACTTGAGCTAGCGCGGAATGCAAGCCTAATTTCATTGTGACGTTTAAAATTGATGCAGTGACACTGCATACCTGTGCATTCAACCCGTCCGCTTCGAACTATGGCGAGATAACACTGTCGTGCACAGTGCGTGGTGCGATCTGTGTAGTACGCGCACAGGCCCTAGTTATTGTCCAGGGCGACACGTTGACTGAGCTTGGCGCAATCTAGCGCAGTGCTCAATGAGCAAAGGCATGTATATAAGTTTGCAGGTGCACTCTCTCGGTGGTAGTGGTTTCCTTACATCATCATCATCATCATCATCATCATCATCATCATCAATATCATCAGCCTGTCTAAGCCCACTGCAGGGCAAAGGCCTCTCCCATGTTCCGCCAATCAACCCCTTCCTGTGCTTTCTGCTGCCACGTTATACCTACAAACTTGTTAATCTCATCTACCCACCTAATTTTCTGTCTCCCCCTCACGCGTTTGCCATCTCCTGGAATCCAGTCAGTTACCCTTAATGACCACCGGTTAAACTGCAGACGTGCTACGTGCCCGGCCCATATCCATTTCTTCTTCTTGATTTCAACTATGATATCCCGAACCCCCGTTTGTTCCCTGACCCACTCTGCTCTCTTCCTGTCTCTTAAGGTTACACCTATCATTTTCCTTTCCATCGCTCGCTGCGTCGTCCTCAATTTAAGTTGAACCCTCTTTGTAAGTCTCCAGGTTTCTGCTCCGTAGGTAAGTACCGGTAAGATGCAGCTTTTATATACCTTCCTCTTGAGAGATAGCGGCAGACTACTATTCATGATTTGATAATGTTTGCCGAATGAGCCCCATCCCAACCTTATTCTTCTAGTTATTTCACTCTCATGGTTCGGCTCCGCGGTTACTACCTGTCCTAAGTAGACGTACTCCTTTACAACTTCCAGTGTCTCGCCACCTATCCTTACATAATGATCGAAGAAACATTAGAGGCAGGCAGATGAAACCCCTGCATACGTAAATCGGGACAAGGCACCACTACGAAGCGTCGCAACCTTTACCTCCCGGCAAAGCTGCAACGAGTTTTATCACTTTGAGTCCCGCGATGCATTCATATTGAAAGCGCTGGCAATATTAATTTATACGTCGGATGCGTTTGTGTGAGGGAGAGAGAGAGAGAGAGAAAAGGAGCGCCAAATAAAAGATGGGGATGTTAACCAGAGGAGATCCGCGATTGGCTACAACGTAGTTACGAAGGAGAAATGGGGCGCAGAATGAAAGCGTAGAACAGTCTCCGAAAGCTCCGCAGAGTAAGTACGACAAAACACTACCTTAGAATTTGTCTTGGCTCAGAGTACCAGCCTTGAAGAAGACAGGTCCACTTGTCGAAACGTCGGCTCGAGCACCCACCCACTGTTTACGGATTTTTTCATCACAAGCTTGCATCCTCCCCTTCCTGCCGCTTTTTGGATTAAAAACTATAGTGACACTTTGGCGGTAGTTCGGGAACTTTTAGAAACCTATGCGACAGCATAGCGTTCAACTCATCACACTGGGTCGCTCAAACATTTGGCACAATGCCAACCGCGCCAAAGCCAATGGAGCCGGAACTGCTTTTTGCGCAGTAAACTGAAGGAAATGGCACAAATAATCACCGTCTACGATGTCGCATATGTTCGGAGAGTAAGGATCGTACATAGGAAACACGCTAATTAATGAGAATGAAATAAACTTCAGCATAACTACATGCGCAAAAAGCCAAACGCGGGTCCAAGAAAGAAACGAATGCTAAACTTTGTTTGTCTTTAGTCAGCGTTCTACGCTTTATTTTCTGCCGTTTTCTTTTTTTCTTCTTTCAATTGCTCGATCCCTCATTGCTCTGAGCGGTTACTGCTAGCGCGAAAGGCTTACGATCATGGTGCATTCAAATGCAAACTATTCCGAGACTACACTATACCTTATCTGAACAGACCGCGGTGTGTCGGCATCTCAGTCTTGCGAAATGCATTCCACTTATCGTTCTCAGCTGTGTAGAAACTGCGAGTAGCAACGACGTGTGTGAATTCAGGTCTGTCTGCCCTGCACAAGCAAACAGCAAAGATAGTTATCGCGCTTCTAGACGTGAGTTTCATGCAACAGTGAAAAGCATCGGCGGTCGTGATAGTGCTCTTCTCCACTATTTTTTTTATTTTTCTTTGCATGGCGGTAGCGAAGTTCTCCGTCTAACATTGCTTGCGAAATTGAATGCGAAATAGAATTGCGGTTCAGAAACGACCGATGCAAAGGGAGAAGAGCTCAGTGTGCATAGAATGGGACCAAAGGGAAATTCCCCGCTACCTTCCAACCCTCACTGCGTGCAGGGTCTCGAACCACAATTGCGCGTTCGCTGAAACGAGAAATCTGGCGCTCGGGAAGTGCGGTACTTCTTCCTCTATACAGGGAAATCGAGAGGGACAGGACATTCCATTCATCCGTTTAATGACGGTTCCCGCCAGCATACTTAAGACTAGTACAGTGAAATGGCTTTTTCTTCTGCGTCTAAAACTCCACCGCGCAGGGGACCAGAGACATTATCCAGTTGATCCGGACGAAATGGATTTAATTAAGTGGGCTGAAGCTGTCTTTGCCACAAGAAAGAAAGAAAGAAAGAAAGAAAGAAAGAAAGAAAGAAAGAAAGAAAGAAAGAAAGAAAGAAAGAAAGAAAGAAAGAAAGAAAGAAAGAAAGAAAGAAAGAAAGAAAGAAAGAAAGAAAGAAAGAAAGAAAGACTGGAAGGGAGAAGCAAAGTGTACATGAAATTAGCTTGTCAGTGTAACTTCCTTCTATGCGCTATACTCATCTGAGGAAATTCAAAACGGAGTTTACGCGAGTTCAGATTGCAGGGACAGAGAAGGACCGCGCACGTTCGTTTTTCTTAGTTGTTACATCCTCCTTCATTCGCACAAGCCTACAGTCTTGACTGAATCTAGTGCCTAATAATGCAAAATTGTCGAATAAACAAGACATTCGCGAAATAGCTGTAGATTGATCACGTGTATGGTTATAGTGAACGAACAAAGAGCAAAGTTAGGAATAGCAGGGCGCTGATATGTGGACTCAAGCAACACGGGTGTATAGAGCCGGTGATGAAACGCGATAGAAGTTAGCTTTCATTTTTTATATATTTCTCACACTGTCACAAAGAAAATAGGCCGCGAGGCCTTCTTTTTGCTTATCTGTGAGGGCACAACACGTTAGCGAACTTTACTTTCCGCAGCAAATTTGACACGTGTCACCGGAGTTGCAGTTACCTAAACTGATATCATAGAATTCCAGCAAATGAATTACGCAACCAGTTAGTATAATCTGTTTTGGCCCGAAAGCCACTTGGCAGCAAATTAATTTCGGCAGTTCTGCTTGCACACATTCCTTGACTGAGGCAAATGGGGTGGCTTTTTTTTCCCCTCTTACGGAGCGCTCACGATCGATCTCGACGCATATAAAAGAAGAAGAAACGTATACGAGCAGCACATCCGTGGTAGCACATATGGTGTATCAGTGCTCTTTTTTTAAGCGAAAAAAAAAGCCATAATTCTTTCTTTTGCGTGGTCTAAGTTCCGCCGCATCGCACATTTTCATTGCCTTCTACCTGACGTAGGATCGCCCATTTGCTTCTGCCGTTTCAAGTGGTCGTCGCATAGGCCTCGGAGACTCCCGACGTGATTTCCCGTCAACTGGCCGTTGATGCTACCGCAATCGAATGATTCGCAAGCTTCGGCGAAAGCGAAGCACAGAGGAAGCCGACGGATCGAAGCTCCGCGCAACCGGAACCCGGGGCCGGCGTCAGGCACGTTGCATTCGGCTCTATGTGAATGACGCTATAGGAAACGTGGGTAGAATGCCCATGTAGGAATTAGGAGCCCGGAAATCACTTACTTCCTTCCGCGCGCTGATATTGATTTGATGCACCACGTGTTTTCGTATTATTGTTGAAGCATTAATCATTGGCTGATATGACTATTACGGTCGAGTGATTCGTAGGTTCCGACGTTCCACGCGTGGGTTACTGTAGGGTTATACGATGTATGAGGGGTTCTGGCTTAATTGCTACAACGCGAGGTCAACCTGCTGCGGCGCCGAAATATCAGCACGTAGCTGTTTCCAATACTTCTTTAACGCGGAAAAGAATTCGTATGGGTGGGTAGCAGAAAGTGATGAGGAATAAACTAAGTTGACTATACCTTAACCTGAGCATACAAGACCGTTTGATACCATTTCACCACTCTTTTTCTTTTTATTTGATGGTATCTATCTATCTATCTATCTATCTATCTATCTATCTATCTATCTATCTATCTATCTATCTATCTATCTATCTATCTATCTATCTATCTATCTATCTATCTATCTATCTATCTATCTATCTATCTATCTATCTATCTATCTATCTATCTATCTATCTATCTATCTATCTATCTATCGACGGGAACAACCCTGTCTTTATATATATATATATATATATATATATATATATATATATATATATATATATATATAGGAAAGAAGTGTTAATTTCAAGGGCTCGTTTTCTTTGTTATACACAATATTAATGAGAACTAACAGACAATAATGCCAAGGAAAGTATAGGGGATGTTTTTAGTAATAAATGTAAGGTAATTCTGAAGAAAGAGAAGTGGACGAAAAGATAGCTTGCCGCGGGCAGGGACCGAACCTGCGACCTGCGAACATCGGACGCGTTATTCGAAGGTCGCAGGTTCGGTCCCTGCCCGCGGCAAGCTATCTTTTCGTCCACTTCTTTCTTCACAATTACCTTACATTTATTACTAAAAACATCCCCTATACTTTCCTTGGCATTATTGTCTGTTAGTTCTCATTAATATCATACATATATATATATATATATATATATATATATATATATATATATATATATATATATATATATATATATATATATATATATATACCGCTGCTCTGGTTGCCTCGTATATATATATACGAGGCAACCAATCGACAATCACCATGAAGAAGATGACATCGCCGTTTAAGGAAGACGAAAGGAAAACTCACTTGAGCGCATGCGCGTCTCGCATGCATGTCTCGCAAAGTGCATGCTCGGAATTAGCACACGAAATATAAAACAATTAAGCCCTGTTGCCTTTCGACTCGAAAAGTAATTTGTAGTGGTCAGAGGTGGTTGGTAGTTATAGCTGCTACCTAATCATACGTATACATCCGTGCTCGCAGAGAAGCTGGGCAAGAAGTATATAAGAGCTATTTGCGTTTAGGAAAGAAAGGTGAAATGAAAATGGTGGAGATGTGCTTAGTTTCGGATGCCATAAGCAGGCTTACCGGTGCTTTTGAATGTATCAGCTTCTTCGTCTGCAGTCTTCTCATGTTTGGTGAACCCAGAGTCCAAAATGAGCATTGCTTCTGAGCAGTAAAGACAAAGTTATTTTGTCGCATTACATGCGTCTCTCTTTCGAACGTTCGTCACTCCTGTTCAACTATCTCTCTCTCTCTCTCTTTTTTTGCGGAAAAGCACCACGCACGATTACTACACAGGAAAGCACAAGTTTCATTGCAACGGCTCGACTCGACTAGTATTCAAAAGAAACCGCTTCCTCTATGAACGCAGTACAAACATACAATAACAACTACGAAACTGAAATTAAGCAGAAAATGGAAAGCTAGGCCGATTTCCCTCGAACCATTTCAGAACTCTCGCATCTTTTGTAGGCAAAGTAAATAACGTTTTCTTTATGATCTTAATTTTTAATGTTTATTGTACCACGACAGTTGCAAAAACAGGTAGAAGATAAGAAAGCTTACCTTTGCGAGGGAATGAGTTCGAAACGAAAACGCCGTTAGCACCTCGAACCATTTCTTCCCTCTGGCGAGGCTCTTAGACAAGCGTTTTACCCGAGAGCTCAGCGGCGGTGTAGTGCGCCAAACTTCCTTCGAGCTTATAGTCACGGAGCTTTCGTAGTGCCCGAACTACCGTTTCGAAAAGAACTCAAATTTCTCTGCTATGCTTTTTTAAAGTATTTCCGAGCTCTCTCAACAATAGCCTTCGTGTTCAAACTGGTTCAGGTTCTTTTGGAGTGTTTCAGGCAAAGGGATCAAGGCGCTAAAGCGAAAATCATTTTGAAGGACGCGTTTTTTTGTATCTTTGTTCCTATCAGTTCATTCTGAGTGTGTGTGCGTGTGTCCGCGCTATCAGGTTAAATATTTACACAATCGGAATTGACACGCTTGCTTCGCTATTTGACACGATTGCCGCTGCTCTGGACATCGGAGTTAGTTCGCTTCGCTGGACGATTATAATTGTACAAGTGCTGCACCATGTCCGGAAACAAGCATTAGAAGAAGCGAACAATAGCGGCAAATGGCGTAATGGATTTGTTGTTGACAAGCTTACTAACACGATCAGTGCGACAGGGACAACCAGTCACAAAACGACAGGCAGCGTCAAGGATTGAGGCAACTGCCATAGGAAGACTTATCGAGGGTCCTCCAACTGAAAACATCAAGGCCCTCCACACCACGACACTTGCCGATATTGTTGAGCAACGCCTGAGTGCTGCACACAACTGAAATGATTAAGGACGTCTTGAAAACAGAAAGGACTTAACGAGGCGGCACCTAAACGGATCACAATGAAGATAGCTTAGTTACAATGAAATGACGGAACTTGCTGGTGGAAACTCCAGGCGAAATTTAACTTCTGAGATATTTCTGAAACTTCTGAGAATTTCTGAAATATTTCAGCTTCCTTATATTATAAAGAAAAAACTTCAATAATCATGCTTGCAGCTGTATTTACAAGTGCAATGTATGATGATACATTAGGCTGGTAATAAAGAACAATTGTTGTACTACTGAATCGTTATCTATGGAGACCGATCTTAAAGCGCGAAGTTTAGCGAATTTCTAATAAAACTTACACTCTCCTTAGAAATAAACTGAAACCTAAAGGGGAATGAGATGACCCTGAGTGGCAGGTTTCAACTAAGGTGTCACCGAAATGCGGTTGCCGTGGCCTGGAATGCAATCCGCTTACTCATCTCAGCAGCCTGAAACCGCAGCAGCTATGTTGCCATGGCCGTTACTGCAGCACTCCAACAATTAATCTAAACACTACGGCAACCAGTGTGGGTGTTCCCAAGAGTGCATTCCGCCTGCGGGAGAGGCCGTGTTGTGATTTACAAAAACTCAAAAGGCTTCTTTTTTTTTTACGTCACCCCGGTGCAAATGTTCTGTACGCTATACCTCCGAAGTTATGCTTGTAAAACGAAGTTTGCAATATCACGCGCATAAAAAACGGCGCAGGAGCTCTTGTTGCTTAGAACTTCAGAGTGTGTGGCAAGAATGATGATCCGGAAGCGCGACTTTGCGTCATGGAAACTGGTCCTCACGCAACGTTAAAACGTTTCGAGCAAGAATGCGTGGCGGAAAGAGCTTTTAGCTGCGAGCACAGAAGATGAATCGTCTCTATGTGCGGGCTGTTCTTTGAAAGCAGGGAGGCGTAACGCAGTGAGGGTAACTTCCCTTAGGCTATGATATCATAAAAATATATTTACAAGAACGCACTAAAGTTCGCTCGTAATGCGGCGGCCGAAATATTCCGATATGGGCTCCATGCTGGCAATGTCACGGCATAGTATGCGGCCTTGAAAAGTGACATTTCAAGTACGTCTCTACTTCTTTACTTCATAAGATGAATGATTTTGACAGTGAACAGCAAATGTGGAGGTCGACGTAGGCATGAAATCGCTCGAATTAGTGGTATACGCTGCCCAAGAAGGGACGCCGTGGTAGTCTTGATATCTTAATTTTGAAAAGAAAGTCTTGTCTAACGTGCACCGATTAATTGAGCGCCACTTTCGTGAAATTTGTTTCTTCGCCCCTTGCGCTGTTCCTAATGACGAGCCTAAAAGCCACTTTCCATAATTTCGTGCGCCAATCTCACAGCTTCATATTCATTTACGGGCAGAGCTGTAAGCTTTATAATCTGGAAGGCTGATCAAATCGGGTACAGTGAGTACTGCATGCACAGGTGCCCACACTCTCTTATCACGTTTCATGATACTTCAGTGGATGCGTATGACCTTTAATGTCAATGAAACGCAGACACCAAGGTTCGAGTGACCCGTTAGCCTCCTTGTCTTTGTTATCTGACTTTCACTTCTTTTTGCGCTGTTCTCAGTGCGTTACTGCTCTCTTTAACTTCGTACCTAGGAACAACTCACCAGAAAACACTAAACCAGAAAATGCAGACAAAACTTTTCTTTTCGTTAAGCTTTCGAGTGCCCTCAAAACTTGATTTCAGGCTGAATAATGTTGTCCCGTTTTTGCTAGCTTACGCGTCTTTCTCTGACAATCCCTAGTATACGCGGTTAAAAGAATGCACAGAAATATGCTAGAAAATAACAGTGTTTTGCTTATCTACGAAACGATGTTGAGGAAGACTAGGAGTAGTGTTCGGTTGCCAACAGCGCTCTCATTTTACACCAACTATTATTATCTATAATTCAGCATTTCTTTTTAACAATGCTGTATTCCACTGGTGAACTCGAAATAATGAGCATGCCCTGCGTAAACCGTAAAGCAGGTCGTTCTTTTTTTTTTTTCGTGAAGACTAAAGGGTGTTCGAACACATGCCAAGACACATAGACTGCGCGAAAAAACGAAAAAAAGGAGAAAAGGTTCCCTAAGCTGCGGAAACACCGCAGAGCTCGAACACCACTGCCTTCCCTGTTGCGAACGCCCCACCCACTGTAGGTTCCCAAGCATCACCTTTACGGCGGTTGGGAATCGAAGCAGTAATGACTTTCAAACTTGTTATTCTCCAGAGATCAGCCTCACTTTCTGCTTTTGGTGCGAGCCTGTAAAAGGGAGCGAGCAAAGTTCACGCCATACAAACAAGCCGCTTTCGCGCGCTATTATCTTTCTCGAAAATGCGACGGGAACGCTGCTTTTACTGCGAGTGTCTATGTAGGAGGGTTCCGCTAGCCTTGTTCGCACCGAAAAAGAAACGTGATCGCCTTACGGTTAGCTGCAGCAGTCCACCATTTCTTTTTTTTTTCACGCGAAAGCTGCACAAAGTCGTCGGGAGCAGCCGAGGTTAGAGAAATCTTATTTGGAAGATAAGCAGTTGGACTTTCGAAACTATGGTTGGGGGCTAAAGCACTGAAAGGACACCAAATACAGAAAGAAGCTTACACGTAGACTCTTCGTTGCGTGAACTAGAGAAAACAAAAACGTTTCCTTGTTCTGCATTGGAACTTCGGAGAGGGTACTTTCTTTCGATGCATAAAAGAAGAGAAGAAAACAAACAACTCGAATGCAAGGGTCTTGAACCATAGAACGCAAAGACCAACCTAAATATATCAGGCTTTCGATGGAACATATATTGTGTTTGACAACGCTAGATATAAACCTATGAATGATGCTCTGGCAACAGGAGAATTAGGCGGGAACGAATTGTTGCAGCGGGCTGCGATAAATAGCTCGCCGATCGAGCGTTGCACTAAATAAAGGAGGGTTGAATTCTTGGTGTTGCTGCTTAAACAATCTAATCATTATTATTGTTGGGGTATATATAACGTCCCAAAACTACGATATGATTATAGGGGGCGCCGTAGTGGAGGGCTCCGGAAATTTCGACCACCTGGGGTTCCTTAACGTGAAGCGGAAATCTAAATACGGCCCTCAGGTATTTTCACATCTATCGAAAGTGCCGCCGCCGCGGCCAGGATTCGACCCCGCGATCTTGGGGTCAGTAGTCGAGCACCATAACCACGGGTTATGGTGCTCGACTGCTGGCAAACAAACCAAGAAAGCAAGAAAGGGATGTTCAATGCGATATTAACATGTTCAAATATGGTTGATATGATAGCGCGTGCTTAACTCGACTCCAACATGAGTAAGCTGAGCTGTAACAAGTCAGCTTGCCGTCGAAAGCCACCTTCGAAACATTACAGACGCTAGAACTCGGGCAAAATGCTGAGCCATTCCGTCGCAGAGGGGCGTTTGACTTCGTGTTATAATTTGCCACCTGTATTATGTTTGATAACAACGTAGTTTTGTACGATTTTACCGCCAGCGACTGAAAATTGTTCCAAAAAAATTAACTTCGTATTTCGACTGAACATATAGGAGAAACAGTCTTAAGACTACATGGCGTTGATAAACCGAGGCAAAGGTAACGGCTGGTGTTGCTTTTTTTATGTAAGCTCGCCGTCATGACGACGAGTGGCGCTGACTAACACCACCAGGCAGGGGCGTAGCCAGAATTTTTTTTCGGGGGGGGGGTTCAACCATACTTTATGTATGTTCGTGCGTGCGTTTGTATGTGTGCGTGTCTATATACGCAAGCAAAACTGAAAAATTTCGGGGGGGGTTTGAACCCCCCAACCCCCCCCCCCCCTTGGCTACGCCCCTGCCACCAGGATTGCATGCACTAAATACCCGATAAAGTGAACGAGAGGACGACTGCCACTATCACTTAATTCTTGGAGCATCGGGGTGCGTTATCCGAAGGTTGCACTTTCGGTCCCTGCAGGCGTGAAGTTGTCTTTTCGCCCACTTTATTGTGTTACCATTTTTATAGTATATCAACGATACAGTTAAAACATTACAATTAACGTCCGTTGTACCTTCCTTGGTGTCGTTATCTGTTGGTTTCCATTACAATTCTAGTTTACCAGTCATTTTTGTCATGAGCTTATTGTGTAAGCTAGTAACAACAACAAGAATTCAATTTAGGAGCGAGCTTCGCCAGCACCCTTTCCAGAAAAAAAAAAAGAGCACCACGATAGAAACAAACTGCGCTAAAAGACTGGACGAAGAAAGGACACAAACCACAGACTGGTGACACAGACTAGCGCAGTGCTAGTCCGTATCCCTTCCCTTCGCCCGTTCGTGTTTTTTTTTTTCCGTGGTGTAAAAGGTTTCTTTGACGATGTGATAACAATTCGCCCAAACGCTCACGTTAATCAGTTACGTATATTTTTTTTTCAAATAAGTATAACCTAACACCAAGGTTGCCTATTTAAATTTTATTTTATAACATGATAGAAGTGAAAAGGGGGTAGCTGTCATTATCAGACGGCGACAACTTCATTTATTGGCATCCAAGAAAAAAAGAAGAACAAAACCTCTCCTAGAAGTGTATCTCTAACGCATAAGGTGTGAAAAAATTGTTGTGCCGATAGGCAATAGGTTTTGAAGCAGCATCAACAATGAAAGCGTTTTTTTTTTCCTTTGCTCATGTAGCACAGCTTGCACTAAGTCGCACAATGCTGGCTCACAGCAGAGCTCATGGGCACCTTACTGGTTCTGTCCTGGCTAGGCTTTTACCTTCTCACCTGTCCCTTTCCAACCCCTTGCTATACTATACTATACTATACTATACTATACTATACTATACTATACTATACTATACTATACTATACTATACTATACTATACTATACAAGGCTATGCTTGCTCTCTCTTATTTTTTTAGTCTGTGTCTTTCTATCTCTTTGTTTCTATGTCGATTTGTGTCTTTGTATTTTTATCTTTTTCTGTCTTTCTTCCGTTCCTTTCTCTCTTTTTTTCTCTTTCTCTTTATCTCTAGGCGTTTCTCTCTCTCTGTAGTGGTTCTCTCGCCTTCTTCTTTTACACTCTGTCTTCGCTTCTTTCTACCTATTTCTCTCTTTCTCTTTGTTTCTGTCTGTCTTTCCGTACTCGTTCTCCATCCTCTTTTCCCTCTTCCTCACCGTCACATCTCTTTCCCCCCCTCTTGCTATACTATACTATACTATACTATATACTATACTATACTATACTATACTATACTATACTATGCTATACAAGGCTATAGCTATGCTCTGCTAGCATACCTGGATAGCCGAGTGGTTACGACGCTCGCCTTCGTATCGTGGGGACGCGGGCTCGAACCTCGCCTCACCGAGAAATTTTCTTTCTCTACCCTTCTTTCTCTTGCTTTCTCTCTTTATGTACTCGTTCTCTCTCCCATCAGAGTTATTGCATCCCACGCCGGTGAGCTATTGAATCCCACGTGTACACGAGAGAACAAACAAAAAGGGACCAACGATTTGTGAAAGAACTCTGCAGTACTTACCGCGAGGCATTCACAGACCACGACAAAAGAAAAAGGACGCATTCCAGTAACACCTGCGCCACGTTTTAAGGGGTCCTCTCAATATATTTATGTTCCAGTTGAAAGAGACTATCGATTTGCCAGCATCAAAGCTTCTGTGAGCTCGGGCAAGGTACAAGTTGCTTGGGATGCACTGATCTCAATGGCTGTCGGCAAAAGCCAGATGGGGCAGAGTGCGCCTATTCACTGTACGGCAAGAAGATAATACCGGCTCTATGGTTTTACCTGTTCCCAGTATCATGGAAAACAGCTCTTTAGCATTCGTACGCAACTGCGAAGAGACTATAGAACACAGGCTCTGTTTTTGTGATCTTTTTATCATCGAACGCGGTGGTCTACGGACTGTATTAATCGAACGAGACCATAGAATGCTTTCAGAACAAATTGTACCATGGGCCTGCGAGTTGCACGCCTGCATGGCGACGTGGCCATTGCTACTGTTTATTAGTAAATCGACCACGCAAAGGGATCGATTGCAGGAGTGTAATAGACAGTGAGGCACATTCCGCCCTAACGGCACCTTCCACCCTCTTCTTTCCTTATTTTAAGCCCATGATTTCCTTTGCTGAGAGTAGGGTAGCATACCTCAGGCACGTCTGGTTGACCTCCCTGTCTTTCATTTTAACAGCTGAGCTGTTTAAGCTTTTCGTTATGCGCGCGACGTTCGCAAAAGCTCGGCGGGCATGCGCCACCGAAAGCCGATATGTGCCAAGCAGCTCCTGGCACAGCCGTCGATGCCTAGTGATAGTCAATCTATAACCAATCAATAGCTAATCGATAATCGATCAATAACCAATCAATTCTTGAAAATGCTTGCATGTGCTTAGCATGGCCCAAATACATGGCCTAAGTTTAGTAATAGCCAATCGATAATTAATCAGTTGTCAATTGATAGCCAATCACTAGCTAATCGGCAATCGGGATGTAGGGCTCTTCAGGAAACAGGTGTGTCTGTTTCCTTTTGCCTCATCTCGGTGGCATGTAACATTGTTTATGTACATATGCCAGAATAACCTTCATTATTATTATTATTATTATTATTATTATTATTATTATTATTATTATTATTATTATTATTATTATTATTATTATTATTATTATTATTATAAATGATACAAAATGCTTGCTCGTGCTTATCCTAGTTGTACATATGATGTGCCACGAAAGAAAGAAAAAAAGTCGCAGTTTCGCCGCAACAGCGAAGCAATGAACGCGATAGCAACAAATTGGAATGTAACGCGAAGAACGGAAACCAGCTCGAAATTTCCAGCGCGTCGCTCAAGCGCAAAGGACGCACGAAAAGAACACACACAGGACGAGCGCGAACTATGATACGTCACAGCTCGACATTTGAAGCGCACTGCTCAAACATAAAGCAGGACGCACGAAACGAACGAACAGGTACACACAGGACGAGCGCGAACTATATCTGTCACAGTTGTTACTTATTTCTGTTTAAACAGCGCGCTCCTTTCGCAAACGCGGCCGCTGCAGCGAGCGAAGTGATCTTCGTACGCTCTGTGACTTCAGCGCGGACATCGCGGGGAAAGCACATGACAGACAACCCCCCGCTCCACGACCAATATATTTGGTTATTCGAATGTGCGCTATTCGATCCGCGTACCGTATCGAATACAACGCTATTCGATCCGCTATTCGAAATTTTCTAATATTCGTTTGTTTTCGAATATTTGCACAGCCCGAATGCACGGGGTCAGAAAGGGAAGCGATGATGAGGAAGAGGGAGGGTAAATCATAGCATAGTTTTGTATAGTATAGTACAGCAGAGAGTGAGAAAGAAAAGCGAGGGGGCGGAGCAGGGAAAGGAGGAGGGCAACGCCGCCAGCTCCGCTGCTACGCACCGCTAGTACCGTAGCTGCCCCAATGTCTTGTCCTTCTCTTCTTTCATGTGGTTTTGCTCGGAATATATTGCGGTATAAGACAATAAATCCATCAATTTTTACTCTTGTACACGTCACAAGATCATACTGTGAGCAATCATTCGCGCCATATCACGAACTATTTCCCCATAGAAGAACGCCTACAATTTTGAGTCTATTCATTACAGAGTCCCTAATAAAGGCGGAATCACATAATATTTTGTGGACACATTAGCAGAATAAAGAACTATTTCCGGCAAAGTTTGCGTACGTAAAAAGAAAGCAAAACTGAGTGCTGAAATATGAATAGAAAGTAGCGAGATTCTAAAACGACTTGTCTGTGCAGTACCATTACGTTTCTTTTACATCCATGTTAAATGGTGGCTCTGCTCAATATTTTATTGAACATGAGCATAACGCAGAGCTATATTACGAACTCCTGAATAATATCTGGGGTTTTAACGCCCCAAAACCACGATATGATTATGAGAGGCGCCGTAGTATAGGGCTTCGGAAATGTCGACCACCTGGGATTCTTTAACGTGCATCTAAATCTAAGTACATGGGCCTCAAACACTTTCGCCTCCATCGAAAATGCAGCCGCCGCGGCCGGGAGTCGATCCCGCGACCTTCGGGTCAGCAGTCGAGCGCCATAACCACTAGACCACCGTGACGGGGCATGACAAACTTCTTTGAATGGAATATATGTTGCTGGAGTTCGTAGCACGCAGACATAGTTTAACGGGCGACGTAGAAAAACCAGTTATGTGTAACATCATGCTGGTTTGTTACTTTGTTCAAGTACTGTTACATTAGAATCGCTGTTCGGTGAAAAACAGTTCTAAAGTGGAAACAGTAAATCTGCTTAGAGTGGTTAGAATATTGTTTCAGAGTTGTAGTGGTGTTATCCAAAGTACAAAAAAATCTTGTTACCAGGCCATACTATGGAAGTTAAAGTTCACCTTGAAACTTTACAGCCTAAACGGCTGCACTGGCGACTACTGTGTGCGCTCACAGATTTCACGTCATGTAGTAATATTTCATGTTTTTGAACGTATGTTTTTAAAAGCTCTCATGACAAGTGAAGCTTAGGTATACAGTACACTCTAGCTTAGGTATGAACGCAGGGAACACTGTCCTTCTGATTAGCAATTAAATAGCCCCAAGCAAATGTTATCACAATCAGCACGTCACGGGTATAGGATGTGAAATTTTCAAGAATCCATGACCGTTTATACGTCTTTCGTTCATGCACTTTTTTAGGTTTCACAGCACCATCTCATTGGAGAGGCCACATTTTAATCTATCGATCTATATCGGGTTAGTATTTATTTGTGGCGCGTCTTTTAAAAAGGTTTCAGACAATCGTTTTTGAATTTGCATTTCCTGGGTCTTTCGATAAACTGATTAGGCGCAGGAATGACGCGTTCACCTTTTTGCATTACTTTGCAAAATGGCAAACGCATTGCCTTACACGGCATGCATGTAATTTCAGAGGAAGAGGATGAGAATTTAAGTTTCTCAAAAGAACACTTCACAGCGTTTCGTTTATCACTTTGTATATTGTCCTCAAGAACGCTTCTTTTATTCTTATATAATAATACTCGAAACCTGCGGCTTCATATGAGCACCTCCAAGGAAAACGTTTTAGCACCGGCTTTTGTACGCCGGATTGAAAAGTTGGAAACTTCCGTTTTAGTGGGAGCTTGTGCTGCGCAAGTTCCAGGAAGTTCCTGTTCCTTATCTAGAACTTTAGAATAGACAACAGAACATCTCAACGAAGCTTTTGTTACGGTAGATGTGCCACTGAGGCAGAAGACTGTAAACAAACCCGAACTGCACTTGCGAGTAAAATGTCCACAAGGCGCTCATGCGCATTAAACAAATCCTCAATGAATCCGGGCCGGTCTTATCACACGTGCTAAGAAGCCACAAGGCTGAAAACCTCACCGTAGTTCTAGAAACAATCTTCGCGAGCACAACTGAAGTACAAAGGCGAGCAGTGCGGTGCGACACTCGAGCAAATCCCAGTGGTTTGTGCCAAGTCTCCCAGTTCTCTGCATCTTGAAGGCATTTTTTTCTGAAGCGGCGTGATGTCCTACAGACGGTACGTGCGTTTTCTTCTCATAATGACTCGAATGCGGACTTAGAGGAGTCACCAGGACTTCGCACTCTAAGTTACACTCAGTCCCACTTTACGGCCTTAAGCGGCTCACTTGGCTGTGTGATAAATAATTTCCGTTCATATCGCCTTTCCTTTACGTCCAAAGAATCCCGAATCTTCGCAGATTAAGGTCGCTGTACCGCTGGAATGTGCCTCTAAACTCTGCCCGTTTTCTTCGAGATAACATTTTCGCGTCGACTGAGTTGCTAAGCCTGCAGCGGAGTTGTCATTGGAGCGAGTGAGCTCGACTTCGTGCTCATTGTTATGCTGATGCGGGTTTACGGGAATGCTCGCTGCGTCCAATGAGGATGCAATGTTTCCGCGTTAACAGAACCTTCGTGTTTTTATTGCGTTTGCTTTTTTTTCAGTGTAGCGTATACGTGGTATATACAGGGTGTCCCAACTATCACGCAGCGTGATTTTTAAAAAGCC
This sequence comes from Rhipicephalus sanguineus, assembly GCF_013339695.2. NCBI lineage: Eukaryota > Metazoa > Arthropoda > Arachnida > Ixodida > Ixodidae > Rhipicephalus > Rhipicephalus sanguineus. Next base: position 29,112,204 of record NC_051180.1, read on the forward strand.
GAATGGCGTTACGCGACGCAAACCTAGTAGATATTGTTCCCAGCACAGGCGCGCGCACGCCTATGCTGGGGCAGGCTGGCGGCGGCCGCCTTCCCCCCCCCCCCCCCCCCCCCCCCCCAGTCCTCTAGGAGGGGAGCGCAAAATCTGTCTCATTGGTTAACTAAGTTATGGCCACGCATGTTTTTCACGATAATGGCTGCCGAAGGACCCTGATGTTCCATTCCAAGAACTGTTTACCGCCCATCTCTACTTCAGGACGGCCAGGCGCCAAAGGCAGGCCATTGTGAGAAGCACTTCATCACTTCATTGTCCTTTTTTAGATGCAAAGCATCTTATGGCGGAGTTCAAACCGGTGGTGATGGTGGTGGTGTGCGGTGTGACCACCCTTACTGCGCATGCGCAAACCCTCTCCACACAACCCCTCTCTACTCCACCTCTCCCCTTTCCCCTCCAATACCCATCTCACCTCCCCCTCCCCTCTTCACTCCCACTCTTCCTCTCCACTCCCCCTCTGAACAAAGTGGAAGTTTGGGTCAGTTGGTGATTCATGATCGAAGTATATTGCGCTTGTCGCCGTCTTCCTGTTGTCCGTGCTGTCTACCACGCAGTATACTTCGACCCTCACGGAAACGCTGGCTCGGCATGCCGTAACGCTGCTTCGCATCGCCTCATGGTCCCCTTTAGCGGGAGATGGTGTGATTTTTTTTTTCATCCATTGCGTAGCACGATGTCCTCTGGATTCGACCAGCGGTGTGAGGGGAGGGGTGCTGCGATGAGACTTTATCCCCCCCCCCCCCCTGATGGGGAACCCCGTTGACGCCTATCGTCCCCAGTACACTGGAGTAGCCACTACTACTATTTTCGTTAATGAGGTTTATTAATTAGTCATAATTATACTCGTAACTCGACAAGAATTCAACTAAGTATGAAAATGTCAATTAGCCATACTTTTCATGTTCAGATGACATCTAACTGCGGTATTTTCAATAACGCACTAATTGCGTGCTCATTTTTCCAGGCTTAATAAAAAATCCCGCGAAGTATGAAAAATAAGGCGCGACTACGCTCGCACCCGCAAAAGAAAGCAGCGCCCTCAAGTAAGCTTATTGCAAGCCACCTCTTTATTTCTCGTCGGTTGACAGAGACAGCGTTCCGCACTTTGGCAAGGGTACACGACAAGCGCCAACAACATGCGTCGCAGTTTTTGTAGAGATTCCTTCCGCTGGATTGTATACGCCACTATCATTATCCATATCTCACGGCTGACTCTTATTGATAACGCGGCCGGAGCACTGGTCAGATTACGGCTGACTCTGTAAGAGCAAAGCGGCAGGTTTCTCGGGGCGGGGAAATGCAGACAGGGGGATCCACATTTTCTTCTTGACTCGCTACTACGTAGTGAGCCTGCTTGAGCGCGCTGTTTCCCGATGCACGCTGCCGTATAGTCAAATTTCAAATTTCGCGAACTTTCTTTATGAACCGGAAAAAATTCGAATTAATTAAAGTTCAATAACGACCAAATTAGTAGTGGCTATCCAGTGTACTGGGAACAATATGTACTTGGTCTGCTTCGGGTCACGCCGTTCCTCTTGTTTTTAAATTGCGTTGCGTGATAGTTGGGGCACCCGCTATATTGTACGGAAGCAGCGACTAAATTTCACGCCGTAAGCGAGAGAGAGAGAGAAATGAGCACACACACACACACACAAACACACACGCGCGCGCGCGCGCACGCACGCACACACACACACAGATATATATATATATATATATATATATATATATATATATATATATATATATATATATATATATATATATATATATATATATATATATATATATATATATATATATATATATATATATATATATATATATATATATATATATAACTTTTAACGACACCGCAAACTCGCTTCTGAATCATCAGCAAAAGCGATTTGACTTCGAGCAAGCCTATATTGGTGAAGTGCACCTGCAGTAGCAGCTGCGCACAATTGTGTTAAACTCCTGAATTCGCCATACTCGTTTTTTCGTCGGGATTGATATTTTGACGAATAAATAAAAAGCTTCATTTAAAAAAAGACAACGTCCAATCAATCCTTTGCAAAAATGTTAGTTCAAGCATGGAAATAAAACTACTATTCTTACATACTGACATTCTCGAATCATTATTCTATAGCTGACACAAAAACGATTGATCGGTCACTTAACTACTACCATAATATATCATATTTCTGAAATATACAAAAACAGCCATGGGCAATAATAATGAGACTGCAAAAAGGGACTTCGAAGTAGATGAGGGACAAATTCAAAAGAGAGGCGAAACAAAAAGCTGCACGGCCTTTCGTGTCGAAAAGGTACGTTGCAGTGGAGCAGCGAAAACAAACCGCGAGAGTTGAAGAAACGAGAAGAGATTATATTGCACAGACAAAAAGAATAAATTAACCGAGCAGTTCGTTGACAATACGAGCGGGGTGACAATGGAATCGTCGGAAAAGATCGGCGCGCAAGTTCATAAGTAAGGTGCGCTGGGAAAAAACCCCCTCGGTGAATGTATTGATTTTCCGACTGATTTAACATTCTTTGCACTGCCCGTTAAACGAATGCGACGCAGTGTAAAAAAAGTGAAATACTAAAAAGAACCTTACTTCGTCAACAAAAGGAAGAAACCCTGCCTGTTTAATAATGAATTAAACCGTGAATGTCTTCTTAAAAGCATTCCCGCGGTAACACGAATTTTCATTCTAACCGCCGTAGCCTTTTTATTTTTCCTTAGCCTTTACCGAGCCGAAGTTGTGCATCTTGGCTGTCGTAATCACATTCTACTACTCGTGTTTGCGTAAATGATTAGTAACGCTCGGTAAGGACAAAGCAAAAGAAAGCAAGTTCCACGCTGTGTGATGCAAGTATGTGCATGATTTTCTTTCCGAACACACGCGGCGGCTGCATTTTCGATGGAGGCGAAAATGTTTGAGGCCCGTGTACTTAGATTTAGGTGCACGTTAAAGAACCCCAGGTGGTCGAAATTTCCGGAGCCCTCCACTACGGCGTCTCTCATAATCATATCCTGGTTTTGGGACGTTAAACCCCAGATATTATTATTATTATTATTATTATTATTATTATTATTCTTTCCGAACACGCCCCGAAGCTGACAAAGGGTGAGGGCGTCATCATCTTTAACTAACCTAGACTTAAACAAACAGATGTGAGGCTGACAGTGCTATTTCGCATTAGCGTATTTGTCTACCTGTGTATTTAAAGAAGCTGCTTGCATTTCACATGCACGAATGAAATGAAAAGAAACGCTCTGTTTGCCTTCCTTTCCAAACAAGTGTTGTAGACGGGGAGGCACAAACACAGCCTCGCATTCCCAGTTTTGGGGGGGCTTCAGAGGCTTCCCTAACGTTCTAAGGTCTCTAATGTTTCCGAAAATATGAGCCGTTGCCGATGTAGAAGCATTTCACGTATACCCGTAACGCAATAATTCAAAGAGAAATCTTTTTAAGTTACTTCGTAGAAACAGAAATCTTTTTCACATGAAATCCTGGCATTATGTGCTCCAGTTGCTGGCGTACCCCCGCCCTATACTATGTTTTGTGAGCATGGCATGAATTATTTAGCGCCTACAAAAAAAAGAAAGAAGAAAAAGAACGGTTACCTTCCAATAGACGTTCCTTTATGCAAACTTCAGATTTATTGAGTAAGCTTCTTCTAACTCCCTCTCTCAATCTGGAACAGTCAAAAGCACATTACCCAAAAATAAACAGTGTTAAAGAAATAAGTTACTCGATTAATAAGTAACTCTAAAAAGTAACTGGTTACTGGCACTGCCTTATTTATAACTAGCGACTGCGGAAGACTGCTCTCGAAGTTGTTCTCAAGTGCTGAGCTGAAGCTTGCAGTTTCTCGGGTCACTCGAAGTTAAAGTTAACAAGGTGGACCAGAGAGAGAGCGTATTTCTCGGAAGCCCTGCTTGCGTCGAAGTTAACGCAAGGCATAACGTTCAAGCAGTTGGCAGTCGGCAGTTACCAAACCGCACTGCGAATAATGTGGTTGAAAGAAAACGTTGACCCGTTCTCCTGGATCTGCATTTTAGACGCGCTAAGGAGGGTATATTTAGAATGAAACTTGGCTGACGTGACTCGTTAAGTAAAATGTAGCACGAGCTCTTTATAACGCAAGGAAAGACAGGCAAGGACCGAATGATGCTGGCTACTGACATAACAAGAGCAAGATTAACTACTAGGAATAGAACAAGCGCCTTCTTTGTATCTCCGTCACTCGGATGAACTGGGACAAACAGAGCGTGCTTTTTAGTTGCAACGAAATCAACCCGAAGGAAAAAACAAAAGACCTCATTTTCATCGCGTGGTTCTTACATGTGATTAAGGGCATAGTAAGATAACGGAGAGAGTAGATTGCGAGTAGCGGATACGTCCTACAGGAAACTTTACACTGAGTGAGATCGAAAGGAAGACTACCGCTCCGCACCGGTCCGAAAGTATCCAGCAAAATCAAACTGAGATCAGGTCACTTGCAGTCATGCAGATATTTCATTTCACTGAGGGGTATAAAGAAGCGAGCACCGAAGGTGGCAATGTCGAAAGAACTGAAGCGAACAAAAAAAAAAGCAACAAAAAAGTAAGAGAATGCCATTGCAGCGAATTCGCGAATGAACGCGAATGACTGGAAATGCTTCCACCACATCGTTTCTTTATCCCACATCTAGAAAATTTATCTTCAACCGGCGTTCTGCTCTCTGCCACACTTGTCTTGTGGTTATGGTGCTCGATTGCTGACCCGAAGGTCGCAGTATCTAATCCCGGCAGCGGCGGCAGCATTTTCGATGGAGGAGAAAATGCTTGAGGCCCGTGTACTTGTGCACTTGAATTTATGTTCATGTTAAAGAACCGCAGAAGGTCGAAATTTCCAGAGCCCTCCACTACGGCATCTCTCATAATGATATCGCGGTTTTAGGACGGTAAACCCCAACAATTATTATGAAGCGCCTTTGTACCAAGGTTTGATCCAAGTGCTTTGGGTCTGGCGCGCGTAGGTTCCATAACTTCAATTACTTTTTTTTTCTAGTTCTCATTCCTTTGCAAAGCAGTTCAAGTAGTCTACAGGGTGCGCAGAAACAGCATTTCATACTCCGGGACCTAGAATCACTACAGTTGCAATTCTATCGGCATAATGTTCAGTGGTCAACGCCTTTTCATGCTATCACCTACAGTACCAGATATACGTGCAATTCATTACAGTAATACCGAATGTTAGGCGAGTTGCTGAGTATTTATGTCAAAATCGCATTGTACACGAAAGGTGCAAGAACAGTAGAGTTGAGCTGTCCGTCAACTTTCCTGTGCCTGTATTCTTTGAGCACGCTGCCAGTTCAACATGAAGTTCGTAACTCCCGAAGTGGTTGCACAACAGGCGAAGCGTTCTGTCAAGCAAACTGGGTGAATTAGGTCCCTACGTTTATAATTCACTTTCTACACTCCTTTTCGGTTGGCAGTAAAATGCGACCAAAGTGTGCTTTGTAGGCTGGCGTCATTATCTGTCATAGAAATCGTCGTATAAGTAGCGCAACTAGGCAGGACACACAGCAAGGAACAGACGAGCACAGGCGCACACAGGTTCCTTGCTGTGTGTCCTGTCTAGTTGCGCTACTTACGATACTTTCTATGTCAAAACACCAACTCGCCCAACAGTCAGCTCTTTTAATGTCATTATCTGTTTTTATATTTTCTTGAGTGAAGTGTGTGAAGTTAAAGTGAACATGGGCAAAAAACGAAAAAAGAGAAAGCGGGAGACTGCAGCACCTTCTTTTGACCCCTCGGTTGATCGTGAGTGGAGTAATAGAGTTTCTCGCTTCGGCACGGCGCCAAGACTATATATTTCACTCAGCTGGACACAGCCCCAAAGCGATGGATGATGCAAACGACGTGTAATAAATAAAACGCTGTCGACAGCTTGCAGAGGAAAAAAAAAAGACGCTCACGTTAAGGCCGACGTGCGTGCAGTAGAGAGATTACTGTGCTTTCTTGAGTAGCCGAGATCGATTACGCCTGATATTAGATTGGTTATGGCGCGAAAAGCAAAGAGAAGCAAGGCAATAAATCGTGGTAAACGTCCACAAGAAGAGTTTCGCGTTACGTTAGCACATTCATCAAGATAATGCAACCTGCACAATGTTTTTCGCACGTCGGTGCGACGTCTCGTAATTTCAACTTTGATAAATTCAGAAGAAGGTGAGAATTCACTTCGTACATAGATACAAGAGTACATCACGTGTTCAGATGGCCACAACTTTATACTAAAATGTGCACCAACCCAAAGCTCGAGAACGTTATGTGTAATGTGACTTCACTAAAAGAAACTCAGTAAAAGGAAGTCACTCCACATATTGCATGCCGCACGAGGTTGCATGAAACGTCTTTTGTTCTAAACATGCACCGCTTGCATTTCATTTTGACGTTAGGCTACGTAAAAAAAAAAAAAAAAACACGGGCCTTAGATTCACAGCTTCACCACCAAGCAGTCCTGACTTCTTTCTTGTGTCCTTGTTTGCACGCCCTGTCTTTTTAGAATGAATACTTACCAACTAGCTCAGCTCTCTGTTATTCTAAAGTTCAGGCAGGCTTTGTCATGTTTCCACAGAAGATCACTTATGCCTACAAAGGAAACAATAGGCCTTCTTGGTCATGTTATCACTTTCTGCGTGTTAAACAGCTGGTTCAACAAGGAACATCGTCCCGGTCAGAAATGTGTAATAATGATATGGGCGAAGTGCAAGTATACAAATATCGGCCAGAAGTGGGTGAGAACATCATGTTTCAAAAGGGGGGGGGGGCACGCCCTTGATCCGGCATGGAGTCCGGACACGTAAGTGTGGTCGAGTGTCGTTTTGTGCTGTGTATCACATGGGAGAAAAACTTTTTTTTTGGGGGGGGGGGGGGGGCGGTGTGCCACCCTCTGGCTACGCCACTGGGTAAGTATGAGAGGGGTCGAGCAATATGTGAATGATATCAGATTTGGCGTAATATCCCAGGACTTTCCTTACACTAACGAGACTTCCCGTAATCCACTGGAACTGACTTCGCAAAAGTTGTTGTGGTGGATGCTTTTATTACTTTCTTACGCACTGAGCAAATTCAATATAAAAATGCCAGTCTCTGCTGGACATGCGAAAGATTACTTTTGGGGTCAATAAGCTGCTTTCAGGGTTAGCGAACTTCCAATGTTGTGCGGAGACAGTCGCTAACTTTTTCATGAATGCCAAGGCAACGTACGTGTCCACTCTCTCTCTTAACAAACGCATACATACGTACATAGACACGACGAGAGACGCATACAAATAATTGAATATGACGGACGATCTATGACCTGTCATAGCGCTCGTGATGCCGTCACGTCCATCGAGATGCATTAGTTGCCTCAGTGCCAGACCTCGTCGTCATTCGTTCCTGTAACCCTACTCTCGATTGTGCATGTAGACTAAAGCAACTTTGTGTGCAGTTTGCGTACTGCCGACTTGCTTGCCCGAGCTTATCCCATCCATTATCGTTGAGTGCCACAACTACACTGTTTTCTTTTTGCTTGGAGCATGGGCGATTCCTGAGTGCAATGATGACTCTAGGTTTTCTCTTGGGTTTACGCGCTAGCCTGTTAGTCCTGTAAGAAAAACAAGTCCTGTTGGGCAGACTTTAGCTGACTGTGTGTATGTGATCGAAGCACTCCTTCTCTATGAGAGGAGCTCTTTTTTCTGGAAATCAAAGTTTTCCTGCCCTGCATGTGGCCGCTGGCATGCTATATACTCTGCAGAGGGAGAAGAAAGGGAGGTTGAAGATTTCAGAGAAGAGTAAAGTGTTTCTGTTCTACATTCTACAAAAAAAAGACCATGTGTTACTCATTGCGGTGAGTCTTGACCAGCCACGTGTATGACTCTCTTTAAAGAGACACGTTAACTCTCGTAGGGCCCTATGACTCTCCGACGAGCGTTTAGTGATGTCCAAAGAGAGTTCACGTATCTCTTTAAAGAGAGTTATATACGTAGCAAGTTAGGACTCACAAAAAGAGAGTCAAAGGACATTTTTTTTTATTGCGATAGCAATTATATCGACACTCTCGGCGGGTTTTCGTCGTCGGCGTCGCCGTGCAGTTCTGTATGTCGCCTTTCTTGTACCCGTCCTCTTTTGCGTTGTATTCCCTACAATATATAACCCACATGGAAAAATAGCGCAGAGAGAAAATTTTGCCGAAGCGCGCGACCGGGGATTCGAACGTCCGACCCATCTCTGCAACGCGATGCTTTAAACAACGGCGCCGCGCAGCATACGTTCTCCGCATACTAACGGCGAGCTATTAATATACACCCTTTACCGCTGGCTTTACGCAGAGCCCTGAGGTGCTTCAGCGTGGCAGTAGCTTATTCACTATCTCTAGAGAGATGGCGCAAAGCGTGTGCTTTAAAGGTCGCCGCCCCGCTCGTCCTTCGCCTGAGTTTGCACGTGCACATCCTCCCTCTACTTTCACCTAAATGCCGTGGTCGCGCGTACTCGCGCACTTATCTTTTGAGGGGCAGGTTTGTAACTGTTGTGCTTTTACCGCAAAGTTTGCGTTGAAGCTATAGACCGCATGGAGGTCACTTCGCTCGCTGCAGTGGGCGTGTTTACGAAAGGAGTGAGCTGCTAGCTGGAAGAGCCAAAGTTGGGGCTAGTTTGTTGTGCATAGTCGGCACATGCGGCGCGTTGCTCAAATACAAAGAAGCACGCACGAAAAGAACACACATATATACACAGGACGAGCGCTAACTTAAAACTGTCACAGTTGTTAGTTCGCGCTCTTCTTGTGTATACCTGCGTGTTCTTTTCGTGCGTCCTTCTTTGTGTTTGAGCAACGCACTGCTAGCGTCGAGCTTCCAGCCTTTTTACGTATGACATTTCAATTTTTTCATTCATTGCTACACCCTTGTGGCGCAACTGTGACATTTTTTCTATTTTTTAGAGTGTAAGATATTGTGAACATTACATATGAGCAGACTGATAAGATTCAGTAAGCGTCATTACGAGGGGGTACCCAGAAGTAACCAGAATAACACTACGCTGGGCGGAGCTACTATAGTACGCAATTCTTGCGCTAAGCGAGAGAGAGAGAGAGAGAGAGAGAGAGAGAAAGAGAGAGATGCGAACAGGAAAGGCAGGGAGGTTAACCATGCTTTGGCTCGGTTGGCTACCGTCGTGCAACTGCTTTCGAGCTCATTTCATGCGATCGCTTCTCCCAGGAAGCTTTCATCCGGGTAGTGGTATTTTTCGTGAAATCAGTTTCACGCACTTCTCGTTGTTTTTGATGGCCGATTTAAGTGAACAGTGTGCGGATGCGAACGTACTGCTTCTATGTAAAAGTTTACCTCGTGTAATCCATACACGTGCGAGACGGATTACTTGGAATGGCTCACACCACTTCGTTGTTCCCGTCCCAGATATGAGATATTAACTCAAACCATATCTACAACGAGCCTTAGCTACAAGTATAGTGGAAAAAGTCTGGTATAATAAGCAACGATGCTTTGCTGCCCCAGCACTATTAGTCTTCGTTAGGTACACGCAGCGCAGTTTTGTTTTCCTGTTCAACAGTGCAAGAAGGCATGGATAACATGGAGAACAATTTTTCTCACTTACACCAATAGCGCCGCGACAATAAAACAGGAAACGACGTGGAACGCTGAATTTTTGTCGACGGTGAGCACGATTTTCTTTGCAAATTGGCTGGAAATCGCAGCGCAGTTTCCACGTGAGTTTCACCTGAGGATAGGCGTTTACAGAAGACTCATGCAATTATCTCTTTCTAGTTTTTTACGTATAAGTCCGTTATCCCGCGAAGCTTCCGACTCTAACTACAACCGAGACCTCGTAAAGCACAAGCGGGGAGCGTGATTTACTGTGCTGTGATGTAGCGGCAGGCAGTTTTCACAACCGTAAACAAATCCGACAGTGAGGTTTCGGCAAAGAGCTTCTGCGCAATGTTTTTTGCCGGCGTTTACTGCATTTCTGGTCCTCGTGTTTCTAACTTAGTGGCCACGGATACTGTAGTCGTGCTATGCTAAGTGCATGCAGTTAGGCGAGCAGTAACTGCTCACTGCAGCGGGTATGTCTGGACGCCATTTTGTGGATGTATGTATACATAATACATTGCGGTAATTCCTCCTAGACCGTTTAACTTCTGACATGCAGCGTCATCTCTATTATTTCCGGCACATACTGCAGCCAAAGTTTGGCCACATTGTGTACGCAAATAGAGAATCACGGGTTAAACTTTAATGCGGTGAAATAAAGACATAACGAAATAAAACTTGTTACAGAAAGAGCTAAAGATATTGTGTAATGAACTCATGTTGACTATTCAGGGAAGCACGAGCAGCTATTGGTGGCAGCGTTCTAAATAAAGAACAAAGGTGGTCCCAGGTCACTGACGCATTCTCCATCACGCGTACAATACTTGCATAAAGCCGTCAGAAAATTAATATGTCGAGGGCTAAGATTCGACATTTTAACACCGGTTCAGCAATCTTACACTTAACACTTTCTTCCGTTATATATATATATATATATATATATATATATATATATATATATATGTGTGTGTGTGTGTGTGTGTGTGTGTGTGTGTGTGTGTGTGTGTGTGTGTGTGTGTAATATCGGTTAAAAAGAAAATTGTGCTGTTTTTTTCCCTTACACAGAACACAATTGCTTGACTGTCTCATGGCATCAAACCCCCTTCAAATGAAAAAGAAACGTGAAGACTTGAAAGAACAAAAGCAGCTCCATGTCTTGAAGCCAGCTTAATGTCACTGAAAGGAAAGACACTATACCGTCCCGTGAATAAGCGTCCTAGAATACAAACACTGTCGCAACATCAGGCAAAACTTACTGCATTTATTGTGGACAATTTAATTATCCAGTTTTTTATGGTTGTTTTGAGTAAGCATCAGCTGCCATGAAACACAGCGGTACGATGACAACGCATTGTTTGTACATATGTATGACTGCCTCTTGGGGACACTCATTTTTATTTTCAAAGCATTCATATCAGTCAATATCCGAGCAACATGGGTGCAGCTTCAAGTCTCATGCGATGTTCTTTCTAGCACGTCATATATAATTTTTCTAGTGGGTATCGGATATAAGTACTAACAAAATAATGTAAAAATAGAGAAGCGGAATTCAAACAAACGAAAGAAAAACGATCTGGAAGTAATATCGATGGATGTTTTCGACAGAGCTTTCAGTGCGAGGATGTTGGCAGGTGTAGCCAATTTAGGTCTGTGTTACAAGCCGGTATGTGCCTGCAAGTAAGGGTTGTGTAGGACTGAAAAAAGACAAAGTGATACAAACCGGCATGACTGAATCTTGTGGGGTCCTTCACACGTGGGAATTACACGTCTGCTAGCGTGTTAGCGGCAGCACTCACTTGCTCGGGGTATTGGTCCCACGTGCCTCGCGTAGTTAGCCCTTACAACGTAAACACACGTCACTTAAAGAGTAAGGTAAGCTATACAATCTCTAGGAAGCGCAGATATCGTTGTCTGTGCCACGATGCAACTTAATTAGAAATACTGACTACACTGATCAATAATACTTTACGCAAGATTGAAGAAACCAGACTTTTACGCCACTCCAACCGCGCTCACATCCGAAATTCCGAGCACTGAAATCGTACCACACACAAATATCTGATCCCCCTTTACGCCACCGCATGCGCTAGGTTTCTACTCCTAAAGTTGCGCATCGAATTTGCATGTCTCAATTTTATAGTGCCGAATCACACAAATACAGTCATAAACTATATCATGTGTGGGTAAACATGATGCCCAGTAGCGTGGTGCCGGTACTGCTTCTACAAGGGCTATAAAAGATAGTTTGGTAACGAATGAGTAAACATTTATTCGGACACAAAGCCGACATAACGAGGGCTACTTGGAAGGCGTTCAACAACACCGGTCTTACGCCACACATCTAATACACATATACACACAAAATATTATGCCTTTTAAAGTGGTGCTACAACACTTCCAAGTGTTGCAGTTTTTCAATTAGCCATGGGATGGCTTAATTAAATGAGCTTAATAAAGGAGCCTGAACTTCGCGTGCAGTTGCCTGGCCAGATTGCTCCTGGCATCTCAGCGGGTCGCCTAGCAGCCAGCGATCCCGCGTCGCAGCCAGCGTCTTTTTCCACCTACTGCGACTACCGCATTCTGAGCGTGAACTCGTTTGTTTCTCCGTCAACAATATGGTGAGATTGTACACCCATTCCTCCATCGTTCTGCCGCTCATCCTCACAGAACTTCGGAGTTCGCTTCAGTTCCCCTAAACCGCCTCTTGTCTGTTAGTGTTCGTTTATTAAAACTTTGTGTTTTGTTTGTAGCAATCGGCCTCGTCCTGTTCTCTGCAGCTCCGCCATAGAGAGCTGTCGTAAATCTATAAAAAAAACAACACCTGCATCAACAGCGCACGAATTAAGAATCAGCTAATATCCAAAGCCCCTATGCCACTGTATAGGTGTGTGCATTACCGACTTGTTGCAGAAATATGCCATCAAACAACGAATTATTCCGTCATTAAGGCGAGGGGTTTTTATAAAGATTCGGCTGTTCCTTTCTAAAGAACAGTCGTGGTTGCTGCACAATTTCTTGAAAAAAGAATCATTACACTTGCTTAGTTTACTGTAATCATACAATACAATGTGTGGTTCGAGTTATCGTACTTTAAAATATATTACTGCGGCAGATGTCCCGGCAGCGAGTTATCACGGTGGCGTATGTCTGCACAGACGTTTCTCCGCAAGCTACGATTTATCGCGTTTATTAGACAGGCACTGATAAGGACCAGTCAGTGGCTGGATTTTTTTTTTCGTTTTGAGGCAAGGGACTTAGCTTATGCGTTCTTTCTCGACCAGTGCACCACAGTTATGCGAATGGAGGAAATCAAAACTTTCAAATTTAGAAGTTTTGGAAAGTTATATGCCATGGAGGTAGGTAGCCGTGCAGTCACGTGACAAAGAAAATAACCGACGTGAACTTAATGCATACAACGGCGCCATAATTGAAATCCAACCTGGAGCGAATCGCGTGCGAGATCACCCACCGATGCTTCGCAGATCTAATTAGTGGGAAGACGCCAAGAAACTAAATGATAAGAGACGGCATGCACCCTCCGGGCGTACAAAATCAAACGGTCTGCCTGCGCAGCTTCATCCGCATTTTGTCTGCGAAATAAAATAGGGTTTGTTTACCGCTGCAACAAGCGCTCAGAGCTTGAGAAAAACTCGCGCAGACAGTGGGAGCTAGGACTTTTCTGTTGCAAATCTGTCCACTGACGACTGTTTACAAAAGCGGACCTGTAGACTAAACAGCACATCTGCCACATAAATTACGACTTGATTCTGTGCCACGTATACTCTCAGGTTCCAGCTTAAGTATATCCGAAGTTATCCTTATGAGACTTTCTGGACGCTTTGAATTTCGGAGTTTCCAAGATATCGATGCACAACTGGCATTCCCGTTAAGTTCAAATATTCGTTGTTATCAGTCATTAAGCCTGAATTCGTAACAAGGACTTATTTTTGGAATCTATCATAAAAGCACAGAATTCTCATTCAGCCAGCATTTGCCCTAAGCTACTCACAGAACTCAAATTATTAAAAAGTACTTTTTCAAGAACCAGAAGGTGCATGATTGACAAAATTAATAATAACTGTTGGGGTTTTACGTCCCAAAACCACGGTATGATTATGAGGTATGCCGTAGTGGAGGGCTCCGGAAAATTTTAACCATCTGGTGTTTTTGAACGTGCACTTAAATCAAAGTACACGGCCCTCGAGCCTTTCACCTCTATCGAAATGCTGCCGCCGTGGTCGAGATTCGATCCCGCGACCTACGGGTCAGCAGTCGAGCACCATAACTACTAGACCACGGTGGCGGGTATGCATGACAAAATTTTAGAGCTCAGAAAAAGCAAAAATAAAAAGAAAGACTTAGCGCAAAAGAAAGGTAAACTCGGGGCAAGCGCTTTTGTGAACTTGAAGACACAATATCACTTGTCCCGTGTCTAATGTTCTCTTGCTGCATGCCTTTTTCGCGCTCTAGAACTTTGTCTCAACTCGGACGGATTTCTCATTTCGGATGAAATTTACAGCGCCCTAACGGACGGGACGCAACGGAAGAAACACAGCGCAAGGGTTCACTGTCAACAGGCAATTTATTGCAAGACACAAAAAAACATAAACCTAGAGTTAAAAGGTTAGACATGCGCAAAGGAACTGGTGGTGACGAATAGAAAAAAAAAGAACCAATAAGGCAGCAAATGAATTTTTGTACCAAGAAAGGTTTTACCTGTATGTATATATTCTTTGTGTCATAATGAATCGTCAGTCGAGAGTCAACGCCCATGTTGTGTTTCTTCCGCTACGTCCCGTCCATTTTAGCATTGTAAGTTTAATTAGAAATGTATTACCAACCGGCCCCACTATCAATATTACTTCGGATTTCTCAGATAGAAACATTCGCGATTGAAGACAAAATTCATGCTTCTCTTTGAACAAACCCTTGGCCATTGCCTTGTTGGTGTCGCCGTTTTAACTTCTGATCTAATTAGGATGTTAGCAGATTGCTGCATGAGGCAGAAGTAATCGGTATTTCGAAGTTCATGATGAAACTTTACAGGTATGTTTGTTTGCGCATCGGAGTCAGAAATGCGTGTCTAGCAATTTTGCATACGTTCGGCGAGCAGTGGATGCGGACGGATAAAATGTGGCCAATTTTACTCAGCGGCAGGAGTGGATTGTATTGCACCAGATAAGTGCGTTAGTCCAAATCACAGCGCACAAGTTGTGGTTAACGCGCATATATAATGAGTCGCACCGCACCTTAGAGTTGGCTGTAATGACTTATTTCACGGTGTTCCGTTTTCCTCTGAAGCAAGCAAGCCCTTGAGCTTCTTCCTTTTTTTCGTGTGTTCCACACATGCGCCGTGCACAGGTCGACTATCATAACGAAGAAATTTGTCCTGACACCCCTGCGAGGCTTCTAGAGTTTCGCAAGCATCCATGAGAGACTGCGGTTCTCTTAAGGTTCATGTATAGAGCGCGGTCATTTGGAAGCATGTGGCAATCAGCCTAAGAGAACAGCGCAAACTGACTAGGTCACAAGAGCGAGAAGATAAAACGTGCCCAACCCTGTCTGGCTTCATCTCTTGCTCTTTTATAGCTCGTCAGTTCGCGCCGTTCCATTACGCTGGCCAAACAACTCGCCCGAATTTTCATCTTTCGTGATAGCCACGTTGACTCGTGGAGAAGGTACTGTGGACTGCATGGTCGAAAGAAATGGAACATCCACATTAATTAATTTATTTATTTATTTATTTATTTATTTATTTATTTATTTATTTATTTATTTATTTATTTATTTATTTATTTCCAATACTGCTCACTCCAATAATAGGGGCTCTAGCAGGGTGGTACAAAACATATAACAAGGTTTCTTAGTAAATACAACAAATTCAGACAATACAAAATTCAACTGACAATATCAACGTGAAATGTCAAAATTTACATTGTGAAGAAAAAAAATGCAGCAAGCCTTTCGTAATACAAAATACATCAGGGTTACAATTCAAGGAGAGCCTGAAATGTATCACAGTCAACTACCGTTACTACGTATTTATCGAGTTCATTCCATTCAGTTACAGTTCGGGCACAAAAAGAATATTTAAAAACATTGATCTTGCATTTAAATGGCACTAATGAGTATGGATGTCGTAGCCTTGTAGAATAACCGCTGGAAAGCGAAATATAGTCACATGTCCGGCTCTGTAACTTACCCTTGACAATTTAAAACATGAACTTAAGGCGAGCGATTTTATTTCTAACTGCAATGCGTTTTAAGTCTGCTTGGCGAAGTAACTGAGTAATAGATGATGTAACTGTTAAAATAAATCCTACAGCCTTACTCTGAACTCTATCCAGCTTACATGCGTTCGTCTGTGTAAACGGGTCCCAAATAACATTTGCATATTCTAAAATTGGTAGTATTAACGCTTTAGAAGAGGCAACCTTACAGATGGTAGATGCCCTTTTGAGAGACCTCCTTAAAAATGAAGTTTAGACAATGCCTTAGTAGAAATAGCTGTGATATGACTATCCCAGTGAATGTTATCACTTATAATGAGACCTAGATATTTGAACTCATTGACACGATTTAATGATTTACGATCAACTGTATATGTATATAAAAGATGATTTTTCTTGTTACTTACGCTCATTACAGCGCATTTGTCGTAATTCACAGCCATCTGCCACGTCTTGCACCAACGCATCACTTTATCTAATTAAAAATTCAGCGCATTTTGATCTGAAGTTGAATTTATCTCGCTATACAAAACACAATCGTCGGCATATAGTCTTATTTTAACGCCACAATCATCCACAATGCAATTTATAAAAAGAAGGAACAATAACGGTCCTAAAACTGATCTCTGGGGGACACCCGAACCTAGAGGCAGCTTTTTTGAGAAATGTTCATTAAAAACAACATACTGTTTTCGAGAACCCAGGTATGCTTGTGTCCAATGACAAAGCTGTGGGTTTTTTAATACTGCCCAAAGTTTCATAAGTAGTCTGAAATGAGAGATTTTGTCGAAGGCCTTCACGAAGTCTAAAAAAACAGCATCTATCTGTGACTGGTTATTTATGGCTAGTGCGAAGTCATGGACAATTTCAACCAATTGTGTTACTGTGGAAAACCCACGCCTAAAACCATGCTGAGCTGGTGAAAGTACTGGGTGCGACTCCAAAAAGCAGGAAATGTGTTTATGTATTATGTGTTCCAATAACTTGCAGCATGTGCAAGTCAAAGCTATTGGGCGATAATTACAAACCAATTGTTTATCTCCATGTTTGAATAAAGGCTTAATTTTGGAGAATTTCCAATCCTCAGGCAGGACACCTCTGGATAACGATTCATTAAAAATAATTGTCAGAAATTTTGAGGACCATTCAGCACATCTCTTTAAAAAGGCATTTGGTAAGTCATCTGGGCCACAAGATTTTCTTACATTCAAATTCAGTAATAATTCAAATACGCCAGCTTCTGTGATTTCCAGATTTTCAATGGGAGGCAGGTCTTTAAACTTGCTAAAAGTGGGGATGGTTTGATCATCACAAGTAAAAACAGATTCGAAGTGTTCGTTAAATGCATTGGCTATTTCTGGTTCATCTAATGTACAAACGTTATTTATAACAAACGTGTCTCTATTGGATGACTTCGGCCTTATAAACTGCCAAAAATGAGACGGCGATTCCTTTATCATGTGAGTTAATTTTATATCGTAAAAACTGCGTTGTTCGATCTTCACCTTATCTTTTAGTTGTCGAGACAGATCGGTGATCAGAGAACGTGTTGTGATACTCCTGTGCTTTTTTAGTGATTTCCGAAGCCGATTAAGTTTTCTCTTAATGTGAATTATATCTCGTGTAATCCAGGGTTTCGACATATGTACCTTCTTTTTCTTGAAAGGAACAAAAAGCTGTATGCACGCATGCGCAGTGTTCTTATACTTTAACCACAGAGCGTTAACATCGCTCAAACCCAGATTAACACTTTCGCAATCCAGAAAAGCTTTGCCCCGATCGTGTAAGAGCAGACATCTTTATTGTGCTTCCCTCTTCTACAATCTCGACAGGAAGTTTCATTGTATGATAAATGGCTGTGGTAAAAGAATACCTTGTTAACATGTTAGCGACAACAGTTACTCTGACGTTGTCTAAGGGACTACAGATAGCGCCTGTGAACCAACAGCGCGAGTTCGTGTTGTGTAGTTTCACGCTGTTCATCCATCTCTTTCTTGCTCTTCTTCTTTCTTTTCTACCCTTTCCTTTCTATTATTTCCCTTTCCCCCACCCCAAGTGTAGGGTAGCCAACGAAGCCAAAGCTTGGTTAACCTCCCTGCCTTTCCTCTTCGTATCTTTCTCTCTCTCTCTCCAAACGATAGAGAGTATGTCAAACAAATTAGATTCCCCTGACAATATCAAGTCACCTATAGCTATGCTATTGCAGGAATCACTGTGACAGACTAACAAAGGTAAAAGTATTCACACGGCTATTGATGTGACCGCTTTGGGCATTTTATTGCTGGCTTTCCGGCATCAGTCCTACCGGGGTTTTGATTCTGCAGACTAGGGATTTCGCCACAGGGCTTCAATCAATCTGAGCGCACAGACATCGTGTTTCGCTGTGGACGAGGTATCACTGAGCACGAGCGCTCGGCACGGGTCTATCCTCACGGTCCAATGAAATTCGTAAGGGTCAAGTAACCGAAGCAAAAAACGCAGTTTGAGGCCACACAAACATTCCAGAAAGAATACAAATGTTTGCTAATGTGATTAGGTTGAGCAATCATGAGTGTATCAGAGGCTCAGGTTCTAATTTTCTGAGAAGTGTAAACTTACCTTTGGTATTCCGCGCCAGGCTCTTTGCTTATACGTCACTAACACAAATGTGCTGTGATCTTATTGTTCGTTATCTTTAAACTGCCCTCTAGTATAAGTGCACAAAAAACACAATCCTACAAGTTGCTAGAAACAGTTTCTGCGTTTTGCTTTCTCCCATTTCAATTCCACAGCATTGAACAGTTGACAGACACTTTTAACAGAGAATTGAAAAACACTTTCGGATGCCAGGGCCCAGCGTCAGCAGCAATAATAACGAGAGAAATGCCTAAAGCAATGCTTAGAGCTGAATATTTTGATGGCACTTATCTGAGCACTTAAGAATCCTCCATGCGTTCCCATGCCTCGAGGTGTTTGGTCATTTTTCATTTGATCACGAGCAGCAATTTGATTAACTCTTTAACAAGAGCAGTTCAAATACGACAGGTAATACATTGTCCTAATTACCTAAGTAAACTTAAAACCTTCCGGTGGCACCATTACAAAGAGGGTTAGAGGGCATTTAATATGGCACATAAATCTTGTCGAGGTTCAAATTTTCGTTTCAGTAAACACAATCAAAATGAACTTGTTACTACGTTACATTTACGCTGGCAACCGTTCATGTCAACATAAACCTATTTATACGCCGATAGACATCGGCCTATATCCACGCTCATTGTGCGCAATACTGAGGCGCATTTGAAGACCGACGAAATATGTGTTTAAAAGTTAGGAAAAAAAGCAGGGTCATTTTAGTACCACTAGAATCGAGCATAGAACAAGTAGAGTCATAATCTAACCACGACACGACTATGGAATTCCTCTTAAACCTTGAATTCGGGCCTCGTTAGGTTAAGACCACCGATATTAGCCGCATCCACCATCTGCGCAGCAGCCTGGGTTCCCGGATCAGCCGCGCACAGTCCTTTGCGTGCGGCGAAGGCTGCTTCGGCATTTATCCGAGACCCCATAAATTTTACTGCCGGCGGAACGACCACCAACGTGCCACGAGCCACGCCGGCGGCCCTTCGGGGAGATCGGCGTTAAATATGGGCGGAAAAGAGAAGAGAAAGCGACTTCCCTTGCCTCGGCGAAGCAGCTTCCTATTCAGTCACCGCTAATGCTGACCGCATGGGCTGCGCCTTTTTAAAACATCAAGTGATTAGCAAAAGAACGAAAAATGGAGACGCCATCTGTTCATCGAAGATTGAACAATGCCGACCCTGTCTGAAAGTACGCTTTGTTTGCTGCTGAGTTGTGTGTGTTATTAAAACAGTCAAAGACAGTTGGAACATATATTTCTGCAGGAACATTTTACAGCGTAGAGTGGGATAGTGAGTAAGCTTTAAGAAGAGCAAGCTTGCCCGGCCACGTCATTCCTATAGTCGCCGTAACTGCAACTGGTCCTGTGTACAAAAAAAAAAAAGATTATCTAAATGCCCTAGGATGAGATTCACCAGCGATGAGAATACAGAAAACGTAAAAGTTCTTAGGTCATCACAACGTTTGGAAAGCACAGATGTAGAGAGATTGGAGATGTGGGCCCCAGTTTGGGATCACTTCGATATGGTTGCACATTGTACAAGAAAAAAAAAAACTCCACGTGGCCACTGACGTTACCCTACGGCAGCCGTCTCTGTTTCATATTGACTTATTGAACCGGAGGCAAGCTGACGCCATAGTCTAACTGTCAGAAGTACTCTATCAATGCCGGCACTTTGGGAATTAGATTATTCCGCTCTGAGAGAAAAACGAACGGATGTCACGGCTGTCGAGTGCACGTTCTTTGGACGGGATGCTTATAGATCAGCGCTCGTAACGGCCCCCTGGATTGCATCTTTTTGTGACTGAATTAAATAAAAACGAACGCATAAGCACCACAACAGTCATTCCGAAAGAAGATTGAGCATGCGTTTCTAATTAGCTCGGCGAGAAATAAATAGTGATGATAGAGAGCCAGGGAATGTTTCGATGTTGCATATCGAGTGCCTGTTATTGGAGTTTGGTCGCTTTAATAGAGAACGCAGGCTTCTTTGGTTCGTGAGTACATCGCTGCACATTGAATCTAGAATAAACTTCCTTGGAGGTGAAGGTATTTAGAGAATAGAAACAGAGGCGTAGTTCCCATTTTCGTGGATCTGAGAAAGGGGAGAGTTGGGGAGGGGCAACCCAGATGTGTTGCCCTCTGAGGTGGTGCATTGTTGAAAGCTGGCCTAAATGCGCATTGAGAGTGGCATACAAAGTAAATCCGCCATTGTTTTGATCAAATGTAAGTTCCTTAGAAAAGTTTGATTCCTGCAGTATGCCACATGGAACTGCAACTTGGGCTACAAAGGTATGCGCCCCACAGAACGTTGTCTCCTCCCTCCCCCCCCCCCCTTCTTCCGCGGTCTCTGACGGCTCTGAATGGGCATTTTTCTTAGATGCGATACTATCCGAGGGAACGACACAAGTTTCTTCAATGTTCGTGCCGCCTTTGGTGCGCAACGTGGCAATTTCTTTAAACGTTATATAATGATGATATCTCTGAACTTCTCCCAACTTATCTGAGCAAACTACATGAAAAAAAAACGGGAAACATCTGTTCTGCTCATAGGTAAAGTTCGGACAATATTACGGTGAAAGTATTACCAATGCGCCCTTTTGTTTATTTAGTTCTACAGATCTTTACACCTTTAAAGCGAAGAAACATGAAGTACAATGACATGCTCATTGTTAATATTTGCTGTTATTGTTCTCACTTTTACCTTATGCCTGAAGACTCAGCCAAATCATTTATCTTTTATATCTTTGAGGCTTTTATCACAATATCCTGCTGCTAGATCCCGGTTCATTCTCGTTATTATTCCCTGCTTTTAAATGTGCGGGTAAATTTGTTGAACGTGCAACTCCAGACAACCTCAACAGAGTGCTCAACTTACATGATTTTAGCTCATGCAGCAACCAATCCGGAAGCCTGCTGGTAGCGAGAAAATAATGTGTCTTGTTTAGCTTCTCTAGAGTTTCTCGCGTTGCTGCGAACTTATTTTATAAGCGAAATGGAGACGTAGGCAACGATATAGGTAGGGCTCCGTGCTTTCGGAGTTTATTTTTCTTGAAATTCGGAGGGTGTTTTTCAGAGTTAACTTTTTTGCAGACAATTCAACGTTTATCGGAGTTTATTTCTCGTAAATCTCCAATTCTCCCGAATTCGGTGTTTAATATTGCATTGTTAGTTTTTGCAATGTCCTTCTTATTAATTTTATTTCCAATGAAGATGCGTCGAATTGTTGCTGATAATCCTGTTTTTTTTTTTCATCCTTTCATTTTTTCTGACTTCCTGTTCATTTACCATGTTAATAAGGTTGTTGGTGTGCATTGCTGTAAACACACGAAAGTTTACTTCTAGGGAGGGCAGGAGATAGTAGGCTGCTTGTCAGCTTTTCCTCCCAGCCTCCCTCAACTTCTTGATGAAAAATAAAGGACCTATTTTTATTATTATGCTCAATACTCCGAAATCATAGTTAAAATGATATCTGAACGCGAAAACATGGGAACACACTAAGTGTATTTTAGATGTCTGGAAGGTTTGAACGCGCAAGCACATATACATACAAGCACAAATAATTGAATACAAAACACCTACGTTTGTTCGTATTACAACCTTAAAGCTTGTTGTAATAGACGCACGCATACTTTTCGATGTTTTTGCCGCTGATGGAGGTACGCTCCTTTCAATTGGTTGTCAGCTTTGGAAATGCCCTTTGAACGTTGAAAATGCCCTTTTAAAATCGGAGCTTATCGGATAAATCCGAATTGTCAAGAATTTTACCGGCGAGTGTTTATCGAATTTTTTCGGATTTATCCGAAAACACGGAGCCCCAGATATAGGCAAGCGATTATGAAATTGAGTGCGCGTGGTGAATTCTTAAACAGGTCTGTAAACGTGAATATGCTTCATACTTGTGCTTCTTTTCTGTCGTCTGAGATCCTTCAGCACATATCAAAGCATAAAATGTTCCTTTTCTTTGTACTTCAGGTTCATTCAGTTCTTTTCACTCATTTAAGTATGCCGAATGAAATTCAAAGATGTATTAATTTTTGCCTATTTATTGCGTTGTCAGCGGCATCTCCAGCATTTTGTCGAGCACGTAACCAGCACCGAAGCTAAGAATGAAAAGAAAGAACAAAATGTGTGCAGGGGTGCTATGCAGGATGGCCCGAGTTTGGCGAAACTCGGTATCTTTCCGAGCTCTGGCGACACCCCTTTTTGAACGAGCTAATAGTACGATAAGGTGAAATCCATCCGTCAGCGCGCGCTCCGTTCCATTGGTTACGATGGAACGCGGCGTCACGTCAAGGGCGGTCGAGAAGGTTGGGTGGTGTCGTAAAACTAGAGGCACCTTCTTTCATTTGTTTGTCGTTCCACTGAGTGCAGACGTGCACCCATGCAGGAAAATTGGCAGAAAGCTCTACTAACTATATTTTTTATGTGTGCGCGGGCCGTTTGAATTCATTTTCAAGCGTTTAATGTCTGCAGCAAGTATCCCTTAGAGTAAGCAGCACCGTGGTCTCCGAGATTAGTTCCGACCGAGCGCCTTACAACACCGCGGCTAGAGCTTATCGCCGAGGCCACGTGTATAATCACCATGGTCGGCCAGTACATTCTAACGCGTTGCTCGGCCGGCGCGCGCCCTCGTCGTTCTCTTCTTCATCGTCTGCTCGGTCCCAGAGCACGTGCGCCCGGCTGATTAGCTATTTGGCTGGGCGGTATACCTAGCTAAGTCAGGACGTGCTATGACGAAGCTGATTAGGCCAAATCTTGCTAAGGTCGAGCTAACTAAGCCACGGCTTACTAAGACCATGCTAATGAAGTCCTGTAAAGCTAAGAACAAGGTAATTGAGATCATGATAAATAACATGACGCCAATTAGGATCGTGTAATTAAAACCAAGATAATCAAGACCTTACTCGCCGAGATCGTGTTAATTAGGTCGTTCTAATTACGATTATGCTAATTACCTATGTACTATTCAGGACCTTGCAGATTAAACCTGTGTAATCAATGCCGTGGTAATTAAGACATTATTAGCTATTGTTAATTAACACGACACTAATTATGAGCGTGCTAATTAGGATCGTGCTCATTAGGATTACGTTAATTACCTCTGTACTATTCAGGACCTTGCGAATTAAACCTGAGTAATTAATGGCATGGTATTTAAACATTATCAATTAATGCTAATCAAACACGACGATAATTAGGAGCGTGTAATGAAAACAAAGATAATCAAGACCTTACTCACCGAGGACGTGTTAATTGGGATCGTGCCAATTATTATTATGCTAATTACCTATGTACTTAATTAATGTCGTGGTAATTAAACCTTCTCAATTAGGACAGTACTATTCAATATCATGTTAGTTAAGGCCTACCTAATCAATAACACCAATATTGAGACCGAACTGACACGGTGCTTACACCGAAGCAAACCAAGCAGACTGAGTAGACGAGCCACGTAAAAAGGTGGAAGAAGCTAGGTGACCACAAACTCCACCGATGGCCCAAGCCGTGCACGAGCACTGCAAGCTTAACAAATTATTTTATATGCAAAGAAGCTGCTGAGTAGCGTCCACCGCATGAAACACTTGACAGGCACACCGGCACTATGACAGTCACGAGTTGAACTGGGGCCTTTTCAAAACCAACGAGTTTGTGCCCGAGTTCGCGCGTCAATCAATTTGATTGACAGACGCCCGCGGCGAAGAGTGGGTCCGCCCACCGCGTTCCCTCTTGCCGAGGAGCAGTGTTCACGCAACAACGCCAGCGAGCGGCACGATTCATCTATGAGCTTAATCGCACAGACTATGCACACATGCACGAAGAACTAAAGGTTATATCATCACGTGGCTACGGTGCCTCGCATTCAATTTCACCGCTCTCACGACGTAGCACTCACAGCTATGAAGCAAGGGCCCCTGGTGGGATTTGCGGCGAGAAATGTTACTGTTACTTGTTTGCGGAGACACTGTTTCTACCGATTCGCTAATACAAAAAAAATGTTCATACGTGTAATGTAAATATAGCAGCAACCTGTCCATTTATTTATCTGTAATATTCCAGAGAAGCGAAACGAGCTGCACCAGAGTGCTGCGTGGTCGCCCTTGTTGCCTTCGAGAGTGGAAATTTCCATGCTGCAGGTGGAACGAAAGAATTTTCCGAAAGAGGACAAACGCCCACGAACACGCCCGTGGGAGGCGCGATCATCAGTTGGCAAAAAGATAGCGCGACAATCACGCTGACGTCGCTGCACTGCCAAAATGTTGACTGAGTGGCGGCGCTGACGCGTTCGCACGCGGTATTCCTTTAAAAACCGCCGCAAATGCCGCGAATGCGTTTGTGACGCCATTCTCGTTCTTTTAGCCGTTTTTATCAAGCTGCTATCGCGTGCTCCGCACTGCCTTCTTGTCATGACCGCCGTAGGGCGGGCTCGGAGCAAACTCGTGTGCCCGAGAAGCTCGGGCCATCCTGCATAGCACCCCAGCACTGACTTCCAGTTGTATGCTTATTTTCCTAACGAGCTAAAATAACCGCGAAAACTCAAAGTACGAGTAAAGGTAGATAACCAACGGACATTTTTCATTGCCTCGGATAGGTTTCCCAAATTCTGCAAGATCTCGTTTTTTAGCGCCTATACACCAGCTATCTAGGAAACTCCTCCCCAATTTCAACGTGCAGAGACGATAAGTATGAAGAGTCCCGAATATACATTATGCAGTCACTCCGAATACGCAGAAAATATTACTGTCTGTGTATGTATTTTTTTACTTTACGTTAGAGCACATTATGTAGTCAAACAAGGCAATTTATATTCCCTTGCATGCGAACCGTATATCAAAGCCAGTTTGGGAGATCAGGAAGAATGAAAACAGCAACACCAAGACCTAATAAATGGCTGCGGTGTACAAGAACGCGCGAGATTAGTATACATATATTTCCGCATATGGAAATACCATATCACAGCTTCATATTTTCACTGTTTGATACAAAGGCAAAAAACGTCGCTAAAAGAAACGATAAATCTGTGGTATTTCTCTAGTGTAAGTGAACCTAACTGGTATATCCGGGTAACCAAAAACGTCATGCTGAGATTGCAGATAGCACAGTTGAATGTACTGCCATAGACTCGCTCTGTGAAACACGCGTAGGCCTTCGCTGAAGCTGCGTGTGTGCTCTGGTATATAGACTACTCTTATCAGTTTCACAAGGCTATTCATCTTGCTGATTTCCACAAAACAGCCTTGACGTGATACCCTGATTATTATTACTGCTCGCAGCTCCTGCGTTCTAATATCAAGATTCTGAAACTGGGTTATCGTTCGTTCTGCTTCACGGTTTTTTAAACTCAGTTCTCTCTTGCCAGATCGACACCTGCACCCGCTATATACCTTACGGAGCAGAGTACTCTGAAAGAACCCCGGATGTGGAATACCATTAAACTTCAATGTAATTAATGAGACAGGAATTCACAAAAAGATTTTAAGGAATCTATGGACGAGAATTACTTTGGACGCAACAGTGAATTATGCTTGTACAGGGAAAAGGTACTATTACTGGGAAAGGCGACTTGGTCAGCAAGAAACGAGGCCGAAATAAACTGACAGGCACCGACGCAGCTCCGGAGTATCCGCATCAGCTACATCATCAACTGCGAGGGTGACAGTGTGTAGGGGCCTGTTTAACATTTCACCGATGAAGCTGACCTACATTGTATTCTGAAAGGCAAAGATACATCAGTAGAACTTCTACAAACTTTACTACATCAGGATTGACCAATTTGTTAAAACTCATGATGTCCAGCTGAAATTCTGACGCGGTGAGTACAGTGCGAAAACAAGAATAATGAACGTTTGTCCTTCATTTCCTATTCATGTAATCAACAAAAGAGCGAAGTCAAGGAAAATAATTTTCGAAAGAATGCCTAATCAGTATAAATGGGTGTAATGTTTACTTTTATTCACGTGCTCTTTGCCTGTATTGCTTATCTTTCAGACACCCAAAGATTGGTTAGAAAAGGTATCAGTATAAATTTGTTATAGTACACTGCTTTCTTCCTTTTAAGAAGTAATATAAAGCACTCAGCTCTGGTAAATACGTGGATGCGTGGCGGTGGAGTATTTGCCCATTTGCTGTTAAGGTCGACGCTGACAAGTGAATCCCTCCCATGAAACAGGCGTATACCGGTTGCACCTTTCCATTAGGCCGACGCTTTAGCTCAGACATTTATCTTAATGCCATCTTCGAGACTGAAGAGTTGGCAAAACCAGCAATATATGTTTGTTGAGAGTTCGCCTCTCCGGAGATTACGTAATGAAAGAAGTTCACGAAATCTATATTAATGATTTGCTAACAATCTCTCCTCATTGAATTTCTAGACATATCACACTTTTACAGATTTAAAGCGTCACTATGGGCGTTTCTTTTTGGATAACGTGGAGAAATGTCATTTTCCTTTCTTTTCCTCCGTGTTTGGTCCAGATTAACGGTGATCGCTTCACGAGCTTTTGAGTTTGGAAACACCAGTGAAGCGATTTTCACGGAGCCTTTCTAAACTTCAACGATGTTTGTAGCGTATTTTATTTGCTTGAACTCTGATCACTATGACATAAGAGTATTTTTCTTATATGGATAAATATAGCCTCAACTCTACTCCAGGCGTCTGTTGTGGTTCATGCCTTCTATTTTCGAAAAGGCAACACTACTGTCCTTACTGTACGGCGGTTGATGTTCTCAAAGCTTGCACGGTGGGCCGCACAAGGACCTTGCGTGTCCTTTATTTTGCTGCTTTCAACCTTAAGAAAGGAGGAAAAGTTGGCACCTCTGTTTACCTCGGCGCGTGTTGAAACTCCAGAAAAAAACATGGAACTGTTCTCTATTTGAGATACGTAATGCACCTCGCGCCGCTTTCAAACAGAGTGCAAAACTGAAAATGCGCATTACATGCTGGTACGATTCAGGAAAGAAAGGTGAAATGGCTGAGGGTGTGATGTTTGCGGCAAGCCGGGCTGCATCCGCTCAATGTAAGGGTTCAAATATGCGCTGTACAGGGGTGACCCATTGTGGCAATTTACTTTGCACCAATAGGCATTGCAGTGCAAGAGACTCTTTTCATTTTTTAAATTAAATGTCTTAAAAAAGCAGGTATGTATCAATAATTGCAAACATGACAAGTGATACTTAAATATCAAATGATTGTAAACACAACAGGCTATCATTCTGTGCAGGCCCGTAGCCAGGGGGGGGGGGGGTGGGTGCCCTGGGGCACACCCCTTCCCCCGAAATTCGGGGTGTTTTAACGCAAAGAAATAATGAAAACGGGTGTTTTTTTTTTACAAGCAGTTAAGGTCTTCAGCTAATGCCCCCCCCCCCCCCCTCCCCCTCCCCCGAAAGACAATTCTGGCTACGGGCCTGGTTCTGCGAAATATATACGACGCTAGGTCATCTGTCGTTTCCAATAGTTGATTTTGGGATGTTCGTTTTCTCTTGTTCCTTGCTTTGATTTCGTGCTCCGAGAGTCCATTTGTGTAGAATGAAGTTCGGCAGATCCCACGTACCGTAGAAGTCGATGTTATGCGGAGCATGCCGCGGGTAGGTGACTGTGGCGGAACTTTTTTTACTTAGCGACACGTTACAAAATGACGCTAATGATTTGTATAAATTTTATACGCATATATATATATATATATATATATATATATATATATATATATATATATATATATATATATATATATATATATATATATGCGTGCGTGCGTGTGTGTGTGTGTGTGCGTGTGTGTGTGTGTGTGTGTGTGTGTGTGTGTGTGTGTGTGTGTGTGTCTGTTGAAGAGCCGCACATGTGTTATATAACCCGTTGTTTACGGTTGGGTAACGCTGCCAATGGCAACGTGGGTATTACCAACACCAGAGTGCTTATACGTGTCCCGAGAACGCACGCACGTTTCACGAACCCGCGTGCATGTGTGCAAGAAGTTCTTGAGAGTTCTTGAACAAGGGCATCATCACCGTGATCAGTGAGCACAGGCAGCTGGTCATAACTTGTTATAGGATCCGGTCGTGATCGTGGTGACGAGGGGTCCATGTGTAGTGAAGTATGTGGTATAGTAGAGCTGTTGGAATTCGTGGATGCCTCGGTAATTTCGTCGACAAATTGTCTGTCGACAGAGCCGGCGAAATTTTGGAACCTTGAGCCACCCTTCGCGTTGGTGAGGTGTAGGCCGTCGAGGTTGGTAGGCCTGGATAGTGTTACGTAGACCAACATCAGTGGATGGTGTTTGTCGTATTCGTAGACTACCTGGGCGTATGTGACCTACGTAGCCTAGTCTACAAAACGGTTGTCAATCAATCTGGCATCATCCTCGGTCATCGCGATGCCATCGCACAGCCTTGTAAGAAATGAAAAGGACACTGCGTCGTTCTGGTGGACGAAGTGCACATTATGGTGCGTCCGGGGTCGAGCAACGCTTCAATATAGCTCGCTGAATCATAGAAATACAAACGTAATGTTTATTAGACTGCTATAAAAGTCACAGTTTCGCCGCAAGGGCGAAGCAATGAATGCGATAGCAAGAAACTAATGTTATACGAAGTGAGGCTCGCCAATGGATACTCTAAGTTTGAACAGCGCTCCTGTTGCAAAGGCGGCCGAAGCAGCGAAGCAAAGTAGCGTGCTTCAAGTGTCGCGCTGTGACACTTGATAGTTCGCGCTCATCGTCTGTTTATTCGTTTAGCGGCGTCCCTTGAGGTCGAGTGACTTTTGTACGCTCCGTAACATGAGCGCGGATATCACGGTGAAAGCTCGAAACATCCCTCTTCCCCTCACCACGAGGGCAAGTGGAAGGGCAAGGTTCTCCCTGCGCAAATATACGAAGAAGCGAGCGAGCTCGCCGACGACTTTTAAGTCCGCCCGTCGCGCTTCTTGCGCCATCTCGCTGGTAATGAAGAAACGCTTATAAGCGCCTGCCGTCTCTGGGTCCTTCCAGCGGTAAAGGGTGTGTATATAACGCTCGCCGTTAGCGACGTGAAGGATCTGCGCTATCTGGCGTAGTGGTTAGCGCCACGCGCTGCGGAACGAGAGGTCGCTGGTTCGATTCCGCGCTTCGGAAGCATTTTTTCTGAATTATTTTTCTTTGGGACTTTGATATGTATATACATACTTATACATATACGGTGCATGACGGCGGCGACGGCGAAGGCAAAATCCAGTCGAGACTGTCCATATAATTGGTATCGCAATAAAAGCAGAGCCAACACTGGAACCACAGACGTTGATCTGATATGACGCCTGTATCGTAGGAGTACCATGTAGTGTTTATTGCTTTCTTGCAAAATTAGATAGCAAGCACCACAACCACAATTGACGTTTCACCGCTATTGCGCCTGCGTAGGCTGTTTTTCCAAACCAGTTTATAGACCTGGCGTGGCTCTATGGTAGAATACCTGATTGCCACACAGAATGCTTGGGTTCGATTCCTACTGGGATCCTAATTTTCATTCTTTCCATTCGCCCGGTCAACGCTGCCGAAGTCGGTTTTTCTTAACGCTCTCGCATTTAAGCTACCAATGTCTGTTCTCGCCGTTGCTGGGTAGATATAAACTGTCAATCACCTGTGGCGCATACCCGTACACCGCGGCCCGTGGTAAACGGGTATGTGCCACACGTGTCTAGTGGAAAGGGTTTGACGACGTATGCGACAGGATTTTCATGTCATCAATGTCACGACCCGACAATCATATTCGTCAAATCCTCTTACCTTCCCATGCAAATTTTGGTCTACACCAAGTTAAGGAGGCGATCATGAGATCACCCAGACGTAGGCGGCTAGATAGATAGATAGATAGCTAGATAGATAGATAGATAGAAACGCTCAAAGTGCCAAAGGTTCGCTAAGAAATGCTTCGCATTTAAAAAGTATACATATGCGGCGGTCAGGCTAAGCCTGCCCGTCCCAACGTGGGAGAAGCCCACTGCGCGCTAGTCGCGTCTCTCAGGACTATATTTAATAAAGTTCCACCATCCATCCATATACGAGCTGTGAATAATCCCGGCAGCGTTGCAATCGACAACATGAATGCCGTCGGGAACACAAATGCCGGAATAACGGAAAGCACAATCGACCTGCGAACTAAAGAAAGACTGGACGCTCGGCCCAACACAGTGATTCGTTGCATTGTGAATCAAACCGGAAACACAAGAGACACGCGGATATAATGAAGTGCCAGGGGAAATGTCCGCCTTCCGTCCACAGTATAGATTCCGAATGGTGTCCGTTTGTGACAGGCAATTGCGTCTTCATCTTCTTATATGTAGCCTCCATTGGAAAGACATACTAAAGAAAAATGTGATACGAAAACTCAGGCCTCTATGCACAGGCGAAGTGGTAGGGCATCAAGGAAGCGACCTCCATTCTCTGGCCTTCGCCTCAAGCGACTCCTACGCTTCCCTTTCTTTCCTTCCTATTTTCTTGTCATTTCTTGTAGAGGCAGATGAATGTGCGTTACTGAAAAAGTAGATTGGATTTTTATATTTTTCAGTCATTGTAAGCTTGTTTTCTGAATTTCAGTTGCCGTATTTCAGACCGTGTGTCGCGAGATGCAAATCGTGCGGTACCTAGAAACCGCAAAAGCAGAACCCTTTCAAAACCTTATTCTCTCTATTAATTTACCCTGTTAGGAAAAATAAGAAAGACGCCTCTTTTCAATTTTTCGTCTGCATGGGGAATTGGAATGCCTTCCAAGAAGAGAAGGCGACCGTGAACCCTTTTTTTTTACGAATATCGAATATGGTTTCAGCGACAAGTCGTTTCCATACAGAGGGGTTGGATTTTATTATAAAATTAGAAAATACTAATGATACCCACGCAGAATAACCTGCATTGGAGCCTGCATTGGAGCCTGCATTGGAGCCTGCATTGGATCACTACAATTGAGGTAGACGAAAAGATTTTCTCCTCGAGTCGTCTTAGGCAAATGCATGAGAGACCGTGAATGTTTTTTTCACAAAAGTTTTGAAGCTCTTACTCGTGAATCAAGTGTTATTTAGGGCAAGTACACACTGCTCTGATGCAGAACCATAAAGTATAAAGCTTTTTTATATATGTTTCTTTACTAGTTGAGAAGCTCGAACGAAGGTAAGGAGGGCGGGGATAAGTTGCGCATAGGCAATGAAAGGTAGTGCGCTTCCGTCTCCAAGAGAAAATGCCAGCCTCCGAAAAGAATAATGACGGAGGAGAAAGATTGGATATGTGCATGGAACGTGCACGAGTTCGGAGGTAATCCGGCAACTATGCAAGCTCTAAAATGCTTTTAGGCTCAAGCGCGGAAGATGGATAGTCGTCTTTTCCGAAGTGGCATTCTAAAGGCAGGGTTGTGCGATAGAGCGCGGCTAACTCCATTTGCTTTCAGTGATGCGATGAAGAAATTCAGATTTTAAAACAAATTTTTATGAAAACAAGTTCAAAGTTAAGTTATTTGGGGCGAAAATGCTCGGTGGGCAACCGCAAAAGTCTCCGGACCGTAATCTCACAGCTTGTGTTTCTGCCATGCGGGCAGAGAATAACAGCTGTCTCGCCACTTCTTTCATATTGCGAGCTCCAGTTCTCACTCTCCCCCTCCTCCCCTACCCTGTCTTATCTATGTGAGCCGAACAACCGTCACTCAGAGATACTCAAGCCAACACTGACATTCGTGCTTGAATTATCTTTTAGGTTCGGTATTTCTCCATGACAAGGCTCTTTACGATGTCTTGGATACATAAAAACAGTATATACACAAAAGTTATACATAAAAGAACCAAGCGCCATTTGAATTCAAAATGAAGTGAGGGCAGTGGTGCTCATTCTTGCATGTGGGTGTGCGGGCATGTGTGATTTCGTGCCAGAGAAAAAAAAAAGGGAAAGGAGAACAAAGTGGCGGTTACGTGCCCTAAGAGGTGTGGTGGTGTCGCATTATCAGGTTTTCTTTCTTTCTTTCTTTCTTTCTTTCTTTCTTTCTTTCTTTCTTTCTTTCTTTCTTTCTTTCTTTCTTTCTTTCTTTCTTTCTTTCTTTCTTTCTTTCTTTCTTTCTTTCTTTCTTTCTTTTTTTTCTTTCTTTCTTTATTCAGGCATGGCTCGCTCTCTCCTCCGTTAACGTGAACGAAACCAGTGAACATACTGTGTCAATGTGGGCAAATGTTGACTTTCAGCTGTTTTGCCAACAACGATGTCTTCATTCAATTTGAATTCACTGATTGAGCTGTCTACGAACTTTTTTTCTTTAGGAAATACAACATTCAAGGACCTTCGACCCGTTCAGATGGCGAGGAGCCCAACGTAGTGTAGTAGCGATTCTATCAACGCATGTACCCACGTGTTCAATTCTTTATCGTGCTCATTCTGTGTTCCGAAAATTACGGGCCAGGTCGTAGGGCAAGGAACGGCGTTCCGCGTCGGGTATCTGCGCTATTGGTTCGAGTCAGGATGACAATTACGAAGGCTGAACTCGCAAGAAGTGGCGCGTGGGGGAGGTAGGACCATCGGATGTTTCCTCTAACCTTCCACTTTGTGGGAGGTCACGTAAATAAATAAAGCGACCAAGTTAGCTTACTGGTGGCAGGATGAAAACAGGAAGCCAGCAACAACACGAGCTGCTGCAGGCTTCAAAGGCAATCTCGGAAACACCAGCGTTCCGTCTTATCGGGGACGTGCCGCAGGTGCTCTGCAACTGATAGTGGTACGCCGAAGTTTCGCTCGAAGTGAGCCTTGTTTGAAATCACTGTGCAGGGCGAATGGTGAAATCACTTCTATTCCTTTCTCTGTGTTTACTTTCGGTTTCACTGTTTCTACTTGAAGCGAACAAATCCAAATTTGACTAGCGGCACAATTCGCGGAATGCAGGAAGATATTACTGACATGGTCGAAGTTTCCTTCCGGTCTGGCTCTATGCGATGGGAGATGCTGGATTGGCGGCACAACTCCTTCGCTTGCGAAAGAAGAGAAATACAATGTGGTTTGGCCACTCTGTAAAATACTTAGCAATCTTTTCCTGTCAAGTTTCTTAAAAGACGGGCTGATCTAACGTGCAAAATTTTTTTGAGAAAGTCTGCGGCGTTTTTTATTTACTGCACGGAATACAATGCGAAGATGTTTTTTTCTAGATAGACAAGATCGTTTGATGCAGAGGTCATGCATTTGTGCATCATGCAAAATTTCATTCATTAATGGTCGTACTTGCATGTTATTCACAATTTTCCTGCTTAGGCACTTCACAGTGTATCTTAAAATATTTTTTTTTTTTGCATTTCTGGCGATTTCCATTTAAGAAGATGGATAGGATTATACAAAACATTTTATGTCTTCAGAAAACAACGGTTGTAGCATCCTCAGGACTCTTGGATAACGAGAAAATGCTTCTTTCACAAATGAAAACACCAGAGAAAAAATATTACAGGTATTTACAGTCTTGAAAATGCGTAGAGAGCTACGACAAACGGAGTAGTGTAAGGCTGTTACAAGATTTCACTTTTCTGTACACATTTCAGATTGCATGAACTGTATCGCATGAGCTGCATAAAAACGATAGTCTCATAAAATTATCCGCACCAATAAAACCCACGTTAGGTCTTACAGATAGCCGTTATGATAATACTTCATACAATATACGCGTGTTCAAGCGCTTTATGCTGAGAGCTTAAACAGAGCACGTTATTCTTGAAATTTCTAAACTGTAGCACGATTATATTTGTCTTATTCTGGGCCTTCTTCTTGACTGTTCAGGTTTTGCTTGCTCTAATCAATGCTACACGTGAGAGCTTTGAAAGCGATCAAGGATATACTTCTTATATGGCTGACCTGTTTTGGGAGCTCAATGAAGTAAGTATAGCGACGTAGTAATGCAGGAAGATTGGAGAGTTGGAATTGATGCATGCAATGATTCAGCTCGGGGTACGACGGAGACACGTAGGTAGAAAGGACACAAGACGAGCTCTCGTAATGTATTCTGAGCTTTCCCAAATGCATAACTAATTCACAAAGCTTTCGCATTGCCTGAGATATTTGCACGAAATGGCTGGTTCGTTCAAACCGTCGACAATATGTATTACGCTTTGGTATAATTTCATCCCTTGAAGCACCGTATTCAGTGCACACACAACACGTGCAACCGTCGAGATCAATCGCAAGCCATGTGTGCACATGAACAAGTCTCATCACACACGGCACTCTTGAAAGTTCGCGTTCAACTGAAATTCAAACTCAAAGCGTGGTGTTGCATAGTAGTAGTAGTAATAGACTTTTATTCAGCCAAATTCATAGGCCGAGCATTTCGACCGCCTGCGCGATCAGTCGACGCTGTTCTTCTTCCCCTTCGGCGCCGATCCAGTCGAGCCAGGTGGTGATGGAAAGGAAAGGGGGAGGATAAGAGCTGGATTGCTGAGCAGTTGGACAGTAGAAAAGGCAGTGTGGCAGGTCTGCATATGTAGATGGGCAATTGGGACAGCAGGGGTCCGATCTATATTTATAAAGAAAAAGGCGAGAGGGGGTGATCAGGCAGTTCATTTGGATGTGCCGTAGAATTCGAGCCTCTAGTAGAGTGAGCGATGGATGAGGAGGAGGGTAAAGACGCTTGTCGAGTCGGAGCTGTAGGTATACCTCCTTGATAGTATGGCGCAGCGAGATCTTCCCATCGTTCTTGACGGAGCTCCCACTGTCTCCCGAAGGTGTGGGCCAGGGGCATATAATTATGCTTTTGTCTTCCAGTACCCATCGGAAGAAACTTTTCATCATTTTACTTTTGAAGGTTGCATCTTTGAGTGTCGAAGCACTTGCTACGTTGTTTTTGTGATATATGAATATTTTTTTCCCTTTTTGACAGCAGCAGAATGGGTGCTCTTTCTTTACGTTATGCAACGCTAAATGTGCTCGTTCTAGCAACTTAAGACGAATGGTGCATGTTGGTGCACTGCTATTCATCACTCAGATCGGCCTAAAAAAAAAACAACTTACATAATGGCAGCCTGATGACGCTTCTTCGTTCGGGCGTTCCTAAAAGCGCGAATGAAGAATGGAGAACTCAAAAAAGGCGTAAGGCAGTGAAATAATCCCACCTGCTACACTTACTAGCTCTGCGAAAACAAATAATAAAAGTAAACAAATACGAATAAAATAAAACAAAGGAGCAGATGCAAGAAAGAACACCATGGCAAACTTGCCCACGCGATATATGATGGATGTGTTGAGATTTCACAGAATTGCGCATTCAGGGTACTCTTAAGTGTGATGCGTATTTCTTTCGTGTCACTCTCATTTCAACATGCTGTTCCCGAGTCACAGAAAAATAAGAACGCTCTGGCGACGTCAGCCTAAAAGGACGAGGACATACACTATTCGAGTAAAAAATGCCAAGTATCTCAACACTTTTTCTTGACGCCAATTTTTTTTCTACCGGTGACACATTTTGCTCTATGCAGCTTCAATTTGCGTACTCTAATAAATGGGACTTTTTAGGGGCGAAGCACCTTAAGACCTCACAATGTCTGTCCATCCGCCGTAGTCTACAGTCGAAGCGCAGGTGCAAAACAGCTGTTCGTAAACCGTCTACAGAGCGAGCATAGCGCGCATATGGTTTAAAAATAGACCGTGCTCGGCGCGGCGCCGCACGACAGCTGCTCGAAAACAAGCGCATCGAATAACAGGTGACAATATGAGCAAAGCCGTCTACAGAGCGCGCATAGCGCGCACATGGTCGCAAAATAGACCGTTCTCAGGCGCCAACTAGACCAACTTCAGGTTAGACCAACTTCAGGCTAGATGCCTGAAGCCGGTCCAGGCAAAAAAAGAGTGTTCCACACTCGCCGCCATGGCTGCGATTGGCGCTGACTTACACTCCTACGTTTAAATGCACATATATACCCCATAAAAGGGACGGGGGGATGACCGCCGCCGTAGCTCAGTGGTAGAGCATCGGATGCGTTATTCGAAGGTCGCAGGTTCGGTCCCTGCCGGCGGCAAGTTATCTTTTTGTCCACTTTAGTTTCTTCACGTTTATATTCTAATAATAATAATAATATCTGGGGTTTAACGTCCCAAAACCACGATATGATTATGAGAGACGCCGTAGTGGAGGGCTCCGGAAATTTCGACCACTTGGGGTTCTTTAACGTGCACCTAAATCTAAGTACACGGGCCTCAGACATTTTCGCCTCCATCGAAAATGCAGCCGCCGCGGCCGGGATTCGATCCCGCACGTTTATATTCTAATTACTACAGATAACACTCCCTATACTTTCCTTGGCGTTATTGTCTGTTAGCTCTCATTAACAACTTGTTATCGTTACTTTCATGTGCTTTTTGTTTGATGTACATGTCTCATATCCGGCAATAACGGTAGCTCAGTTGGTGACGGTAGCGTAGTTGGTTAAGCGTCCGCCAGCCATCGTCGCGGACCGAGAGGTCGTGGGTCCGACTCCTGTCAACGGAGCTTCTCGGTTATTTTTCTTTGCCATTTGATCGCGTACATTTTGCTGACGTATTTACGTGAAAGGAATACGTCATGAAAATCTTGGTGTACCCTGGCATAAAACACTTTCCTGTTAAAAATCTGTATATGATATGAAGGCGGCGCAATGCACGGCATTCCTGAAGTAAGAACGGTGATGCGGGCCAGCTGGTTTAAGTCTATGGTGTAGAATATGCAGCGTGGAGCACTGAAGTGCGGCAAGAAAGGTAAGGAAGGACGCAGGAAAACATGATTTTAATTATCTTGCTTTCCCTCGTCCTTCATAACGTTTTGTTTCACACTTCGGTGCTTCGGTTGCACGTTTTAGACGAGGCACTGCTCGAAATCGCCTTTTGCGCTGAGAACGGTCTCGACTACAGCGTGCCGAGATTCTTAATTCTAGCAAAGTGAAATTTTAAGGCCTCTCCAAAGCAGACTAAGATTCTTCTCCGGGTGCATGGTCTAGTTAAAGGTTGTCAAGTCCTAATTAAGGCAGTTCGGCACGGTTTGCGCAGTCTAGCGTGCCGGGTGTTGTTATCGCTACCTTGTTAGTCAAATATGTCGGGTAGTTTTACTATATATTAATATGAAAAGAGCGTATCCGGACACGACAGAAATGAATTGAAAGCAAATATTAACGCGCTACCCCAGGGGAGCCAGAATGTGCATATATATATATATATATATATATATATATATATATATATATATATATATATATATATATATATATATATTCCGGGCTACTTGCCTTGGCGACGAGGCGTCGTAGAAGACAGTACGTTCGAGGACTTGTGCACCACCGACACAGACGTTGTGATAAGGGAGCGTGATGGACGATGGCGCCGTCAGCAAAAGCATTCACGACGACTTTTCGTGCCTCTTCGAGTGGCGACTGCCTCGTTGAAGACTCTGTGAGCAACCCTCTCCTTCAAGTCCCACTTGCACCCTTGACAACTGCGCCTGCAGATGACAGCCATTACGTGTACACTCCCAATTCTCGTACAGCCTTCGTTATGTTCCCATGTGTCCCATCCATTATCGCTGGCTCGAAGGACTGTGGCTCCATCACTCCAAGCACGCGAATTGATCGAATGGATTGATTTCCTCCAACCGTCTGCAACGGTGCCCACTCCTTTTGTTGTCTATTTGCTCTGACAGGACGACACAAAACCCGAGTCTGCCATGACTGGGTGTTATTGCTTGCATAGTTCGCATACTATAGATTCAGAACGTTGTTTACACAATCAAGCGAAGATGGAGTTGCTTTTGTTGCGAGATGATGTTCCTAAGCGCTCCTCATAACGCTGGAATGCATATATTCAAAGAAAGAGCTCGTGTGGAACTGGTTTTGGTGTAGAAGAACAGGACGAAGGGAATAATCGGCCAAAAAAAAAAAGAAAAATACCGTCCTTACGGACGTTGCAGCCATTGCGCGGCCGTACCGCTCTCTCTGTGTATACATTTATACGCATAGCGCTTAAAGTATCGTCCAAATCATTATTGCTGAAAGCCTCAACACGGTTTTGCTTGATTCACTGCAAATATTATCACCTACCTATACTTATTCCTCTGGGCGTCAATATTTAACAGTAAGAATAGTCATGCTTGATATTATTTTTTCAGGAGGTGTATCATTTGGAGTTAATAGGTTCTAGCATTACGCATCAATCTAGGTGGCTTATACTGAAATCCAGAAAAAAAGTTATACAGGCTCGCGATAATAATAATTGTTGGGGCTTAACGTTCCAAAGCCACGATATGATTATGAGAGACGCCGTAGTGGAGAGCTCCGGAAATTTGGACCACCTGCGGTTCTTTAACGTACGTGCACCTTAATCTAAATGCACGGGCCTCTAGCATTTTCGCCTCTACCGAAAATGCGGCTGCCGCGGCCGGGATTCGATCCCGCGACGTGCGGTTCAGCAGTCGAGCACCTTAACACTAGACCACCGGGGTGGTTTATAGGGTCGCAAATATAAGAATAAAGGGCAAATCATGAACTGGACATAGCAATGACTTCTATACACTCCATAACATTTCATATCTTCATTACTACAGGACAGGAAGTGTGTGTTCAGGGACGTTGGTAATTAAATATTGCCACGAAAATAATATTTTTTTTAGTCTCTCGAAATGAATTTCCCTTTTTATTCGGCTGATCGAGCATCTAGGCGATAACGCACAGAAAAGAATGTTGTCGCAGCCTCTGAAGATCGCACTTGATTCCCGACGCAGTCAGATATCCAGCTGCAAAGTTTAATTGCGAGTTGCATGATTACGCACGCAAGACGGCGAGGATTGGCGCAGTATTGCTCCCTGATGTGACGAGCAGTGGTTGCTTACTATCGACAGCCGGTAGCAAAAGGGTAACCGCTATCACCTTTGCCTATGTCTTCGACCAGTTGTCCGATTAAATGTCGCACGCAACTGCCGCGGCACATCGGGGAGGAGTTCTGCGCCAGTGTTCACTGTCTTGCATGTATAATCATGCAAACCGCAACTAAACTTCTTAGCGGTATATCTCGGGGCACAGACATGCTAGAAGAAATCTTCCAAGTGGAACTGCGTGGAAACGCGAATGCCTCCAACTTTTCAATACTAACATGCCCGCTCGCTGCACTCATTGAAAAAATTCATTATTCAGTCTTAGTTAATTGGGTGACCGACATCGATAATTATTGTCTCATTTTGTGTCCCCCTCGATAAAAAATACACTTATCTGCAAAAGTGGTTTGCACGTACCTCGAAGTGCTGAATTTCCGGAAAAACAATATTGAACACCCTGTATATTGCCATGTGCTGTACAATTCAAGGCTATAAAAAATGCTGGGTGCATTGTGCGCGCTGAAATTTCCGTCCAAGTGTAAGGTCCTTTTTTATTTATTTACGCCCATAACTCTGCCTCTATACGCGCAATGCTTTGACTTATATACGAAAAGGGTACGGAGACTGTGGTGAGTGCGGTGGTCTACCAAGTGCCCGGTTTCGAAAGCGTGGGCTCTGAGACGGCGAGTTGAAAGTCTAAGTGCTGGAAACGGAAGTATAGCGATCGCGTCTCGGCCATTTACCTGTCAGCCTTCGCTCTATCCATTACGGTGCATTCACTTTGGACGCACGCATCCGTTGAACGTCGGCGGCATAAATTTTTCAGACGGCGCACAAATTGGAGATTTATGTCACTTCAGCCCGTACTCTGGTGTAAGTATTTCACTTACTGTAAGATATTTTATTCTCGTTTCAAGTTTTAAAGAAAACCATAGCCTTGTTGGTGCAAGCAAAGAAGAAAAATAGAAGAAAACAATGATATCAAAAATGCGGTGCAACTCTTCTCACGATGACTGTCGAACTAAATGCGATTAGTGTGCAGGCAGTGTACACGCGCGAGTTTTACAGACATGATTTCACGTGACATGTATACATGTATATTTGTTCATGGCGCTGCCAACAGCCGTACGAAAATAGCTGTGATAACACAGACAGAATCACCAAAAACTTCGAGCGAATGTCAGGAACATACTAATCACACCAAAAAGGCCCACACGACGTCCTAAAGATGCTATAAATAGTGAATCTCCGTATTCACGGGTCACAACTCTGGTAAGCTGAAGGACATTAACGTTCAAAACGATCTCCCATTTTATACCAACATCACTCTTCACCGCTTTTATTATCCTTCTTATTAGTATTTTTGTTGTCAAAGGCGTGAACTTATCGACGCATCACAGGTGTCGGTGTGTATTGTAAACAATTAAACGTCGGTGCTGACTAACATCGCAGCAGACGAAATCCGTACCTGAAGTACAGGTGGTCACCTTAATAAGAAATTAGAAAACGTTTTAACGCTTCTTCGCAGCCTTTGTAACCTGCGAACCGCATAGCATCTGAGCTGAAACTTCCTCTTCCTCCTGCCACTATTACTAAAATAACCACTCTAAAACATAGGTCAACCTCTTCATAAATCTATTTTAACGTAAGCCTTTCTCTGCTGATACCCTTGCATTGTTCTTAAAGGAAAATGAACGCACGTTACTTCTCAAGCAGCGAATGCGCTATAAAGACTGTCAACGC
This sequence comes from Rhipicephalus sanguineus, assembly GCF_013339695.2. Lineage (NCBI taxonomy): Eukaryota > Metazoa > Arthropoda > Arachnida > Ixodida > Ixodidae > Rhipicephalus > Rhipicephalus sanguineus. The sequence continues at coordinate 29,153,284 of NC_051180.1, forward strand.
GAGATATAGGGCCCACTTAATAGCAACATTAGGGAGACCAACTAACGGCCCTCGAGTCTTAGTTGTGATTCATTATATCAGAATGGCTTTGCCGGCTCAGCCGAAGCAGTTATTCTTCTGGAATCACATGGCTTGCGTCTGTTTCAAGGCGATTTCCTCCGCTTCACACAGCTCCCATCTGTTGTACCTCTCTACAAATGAGAACACATTGCAATGTCTTTGGTTTTCGCTACAAGTACAATGTATGATGTTGGTCGTACTGGATAAAGTTGCTCAAGACACGCCCCGAACCTGCAACTGTGTCACAGAAGGACACGTCTTGCGCGTAATGTTCGTGAGAACTTAGCCCAGCTGCAGTAAAAAGTGAGGCGAGGTTAGCCAAATATAGTAGTGCTTTGTTCTCCTAAGCTGCTAATCCTGGCCATTTAGATGTTGAAGTATTTCCAACTATTAAAATTCGGTTTCTCTTTACCCGGTAATAGTAATAATCGCGTCCATACTGTATATTCGATCACACAAGTTTCTGGGTGTCATAATTGACAGAGACATATCATGGAGCCATCACGTATCGCACCTAAAAAAGCGGTTGACTGGCATCTGTCATCTGTTGAAGTTTTTCGCTGGGAAGACCTGGGGAATGTCCCCAAGTGCCATGCTACAGCTTTACAGGGTACTTTTTCTCGGCTTCCTGCGGTACAGCTTACCTGCATTAACCAACGCAAGCAAAACAAGCCTACGAACGTTACAAAGTGTTCAGGCCCAGGCACTCCGGATTTGCCTAGGCTTGCCTCGTAGTGCATCGACGGCGGCTTCTATAGCGATCACCGGAGACCATCTCATCAAGACACACATTGACGTTGAAACACTCAGGACACATATAAGGCATCTGGCTCGGACTCCCCGCCACCACCTAGCCTCTTTACCAGCAGACAGACCACGCGCATCTTTTTGCCAAACGGTAACCGCGTATCGCGAGTCTTTACCAACATGTTTCATGCCCGCCGCGAGACCTTCGATTCCTCCGTGGTGCCTGACTCAGCCCAACATCAGCCTAACAATACCTGGCATCCGGAAAAAAGCGGAAATGTCGTCACCTGCTCTTAAACAGCTCGCTTTACTCCTGCTATATGAGAAGTACCAAGGCTATGTACACGTATACACTGACGGATCCGTTTTGCCAGACAGCTCAACTGCAGCAGTTGTGATACCGATTAAAGCCACAACAATCAAATTCAAGACCTCCCACCTTACGACACCGACGGCAGCAGAGCTCGCAGCGCTTCGTGTCGCATTATATTTCATAAGTGATGAACGGGCACAAAAATGGACTATGTTCAGTGACTCCAAGGCGGCACTACAGTCTCTTCTGTCACCTTTACGACGCGGCCCGCACGAACAACTTGTATTTGAGATTGCAGAAGAGACGCACCATTTAACTGAGAAAGGGCACGAAATAACTTTTCAGTGGCTTCCAAGTCACTGTGGAATTATCGGCAATGAACGGGCCGATCAAGCTGCCCGCTCCGCCCATACTGAAAACAATCAACTCTTAATACCGCTATCCAGAACTGACGCTGCACGGAAGCTCCGCGTGTTTGCTCGCCAACTCACCACGTCGCAGTGGAACGAGCCACACTTCCAGCACGCACGACTATATGCCCTAGACCCAACACTCAGCCTTCGAATTCCCCCATGACTTCGTCGAGGTGACGCTACCCTTCTGTGCAGGTTATGGTTGGGTGTCGCATTTACCTGTGCGTACGCGTTCCGCATAGGAATGGCCGACACCGCAGCTTGTGACCACTGCGGAAGTGATGAAACAATTAAGCATATTCTGTGCGACTGTCCACAGTACTGTTCGCAGAGACAGTCGCTTTGCAACGCGCTTGCCAAATTGGACGACCGAACTCTTTCGGAAGAAAGAATCCTGCGCTACCGACAGGACTTTACGTCTCAGAAGAAGGCTGTGCAGGCGCTAATGCGCTTTCTGCGTTCAACCGGGCTGTCAGAACGGCTGTGATAGGACGTCCTGCATTTGTGTGCATGTGTGCATGTTTTGTTTTGTTTTTATTTTATCTCCCTCTCTCTCTGTCCTCTTTCTGACCCCTATATCCCCACCCCTGTGCATGGTAGCAAACCGGTCGCTCGCACCAGGTTAACCTCCCTGCCTCTTCCTTTTCATCTATTTCTCTCTCTCTTTCCATAAGGATTTTTAGAACGAACCTCAACCCGCCTTCGAAGAACTTCTCTTTCGCAAGGGCGTTTTGTTCACTTCGATCGTAAGATTGTGCCGGTGTAAACAACGCTGAATAACAAATGTGTCTTTCTACACACCCCATTTTAGGAATACAGCTTGTCCATTCATCCGTGTTAGCGTTGAGTATATTCTTCGGTTTTGCAGTGTACAGCGCTTACGCATTTAAGACAAGTGGTAACGAAATAAACAAGGAACTGGCAGCATGAAGACGCAGTTTATTGAAAAAAAAATATACTTTTAAGTGCCAGCTTACAGCATAGCAAGTTAATGCGTCAATATCTCTCAGTCCTCAGTTCTTCATTGCACAAGCTTTAACGTATCCTGCACTATCAATCACTATAAGACAAGTTTACTTCAGCCACCGGGAAGACTTGTCAAACTGCATTGTACGCAGCCGAGAACAATATCGTTGCTGATGCTCCTTTTCTTCTTGCTTTTTCAGTTATCTTCTCACTGTTTTGCGGACTCCGATATACCCCGCTCTAGGCTAATGACGGCTGCCACCGCTCGTCCTTCCCGTTTTGCCTTGAAGCGGCAGCCGATTTCATTACGGCAGCGGAGTGGGGGAGGACACTCTGAAAGGTCGATGACAACAGAATCTGCTGCTGAGACATTCCCAGGGATTTTAAGTTAAAGAAAGCAGAGGCTTCGATCAGAAGTTTTCTCGTAGCCGCAGGCGAGATGACCGGGACGCTTGAAGAATAAATCCGGAGCTCTCGCTCAATCCCCTGCGGACGGCTTCCAGTATCGGCAGAATGAAACGGGAGCTTAACGTAACGGGCTGGCGACTTGTTTTAAAAGCACAGGACAGATTAACGGTGCGGCAGCCTGAGTCCCAAAGCGACATCTCTACGGACTCACGGGCCTCCTCGCTCATTGTGACATAAAGTAATCGGTCTTGCGCATTAGGGCACATTACTTATGTTCCAGTAGATACTCATGACGAGGAAATGTGGGTCGGAAAATCTCAACAAGCTTTTATAGCAGGAGTTATGAACGCGAAATCCTTATGTCTAATGCGAATAAGGACTTGTTGAAAAGCCGGCGTCGATTTTAAATCTCGCGATAAAGGAGCCGGCAGGCGGAAAAAAGGAACCTCCATGAATATGCCATCATTATTATTAAGAGAAAACGATACAAAACCTATATGAAGCCATCCGCGTAGTTTTGGTTTTGTATCACGTGTCTGATGTACAAATAAGATGTCTTTTCTTCACGGGTATTTCTTAGTTGGAAGTTTAGCGTTTGTCCCTGTAAGCGTATGTAATCAGTTTCTCTTCTTCCGCTAGTAAACAAATTCCAACAGAAATCAACCAACTCAGCTGATCGTGCTTGCTTTAATATCGCGTAACTTGTTCGGCAAACGAGCAAGAGTCACTGCGCCACGCGTCCCAGCTTGATTGCTCTGATCATTTTTAGAGTTTTTGCTTCGTCGAGGTGAGTGCCAGTTCACGCGTTGAGCAGTATCTCCGAGCACATCAGCGCATGCCCATTTGCGAAACAGAGAACCTGCGAAACTAGCCGCCATAAGGGCTACTTTCTGGTAGCGTACGACCACGTAGACGTGAAGTCATAAATGCAAGCGAGCGTGCCAGCGCCGTGTTCTTCCTCATGAAGCGTTGCGAGCACTCGGTACGGTCGTGGGCCAACGTTTGCAAGTTGGCTTCAAAAACCCCGTATGTAGCACACATTTCTGGGCCTCAGCGTTCGGCAACATGGTTTCCGGTGCGCATTCGGTAGGGCTACATTTCGCACGACCAATTATTACTGCATTATGAATTTTGTTATGGTCACTTACATAGGGTCATCATTACAAACGTCAACAAAAGACAAGCGCGGAACACGCAGCACAGTCACACCGAAAGCTGGAAGAGCGGCCTTTTGAGAGCCTGTTGTAAACTTTCCTGTGACAACTAACACAAAGCACTTGCAGGGCACTCACTACGTCATAAATCATCACATTTTTTGTGAAGCATATAGGGAAGTACCAACTATGCCATTATTTGTCATTCTGCGGAGATGCGAGGTGCCCGCTACACATCTGCAAGGCGTGTATACTTTGTTGATGCTGTGGCTGATGATGATCAAGAATTATGGCTGAGCCCTATGTAATGGGTTGGAAGCATTAAACGGCCCATTCGTTACGCAATTCGCATCGTGTGACGCTTGTTGTTACTTTATAAACGCGCTATAAACGTATACGTTAATGCGATTCCTTTGCGGATGACGCTTGTGCAGGGTCATTTTACGACGGAGCTTCAAGCACCGGCATGGCTCTGTGGTAGAATACTCGACTGCCACGCAGAGGGCCCTGGTTCAAGTCCCATCCGATCCAGGATATGCCGGGGCCCACCAAGACTTCACTGACATCATTTCTGTCACGAATGTGACGTCGGTAAAAAATTGGGTGACGCTTAAACTTTGCTTTAGGAGTTGAACGCGATAGCGATATGCGGCCCCATTTTCATCGCGCTATGTTTCGCTTGCCTTGTTCAGCCGCATGGCAAGCAACACCCGAACACGCGGCATACCATAAGATAAAGGTTTCCGCCCTCTTCAGCAGCACTTTTATGACAACAGCGTACCCACTACGTGCGTGTAAGAGAATGCGCGCACTAATCTGTGTGCACTTTGTAAAGGGTGGCATGCTTCAAACCAGCAGCAATTACGTACGTGATACTTTTTCAAAGTTGCGATGCACCCACACGTGTTCGTAAGGGAATGCGCGTAGTAATGGCCTTGTCTTTTGTAATGGATGGCCGGCTTTAAACTACCAACTCTTTATGTAATTCACATGGTGTGACGCCCGTTGGCAATGTACGCTTGTACCACGTTTTACTGCGATATTACATCTGGTACTGTGACGCTTGTACAGAGCAAGGGTATATTTCTGAAGCATGAAAATTACTTTCAGTGCAGTTCCAAGCAGAGGCGTGGCTCTGCATTAATTCGACACTACTTTTTTTAATCTATATGTTGATTTGTGGAAACACAAAAGGCCCATCAAGATGTACCTGAATGGCTTCATCAAGTGCAAAGCCTTCTACAGATGAAGCAATTTTAAGAAGCCTGCAAACTGTATTTATATTTTCTTTTTGTTTGCTCTTTGTTCGGTATATATTTGCTTGTCACGCTGTATGTACAGTAAAACCTCGGTGATACGATCACGGCTCGTACGAATTTCGGGGTGATACGAAATTTTCTGTGGTCCCGGCCAAGGTCCATTAGCCTGCAATGTATTGGAGTACGGTTGTTGCGAACCGATTTGCACCCCGCGACGTTTGATACGAACGTACGCTAGCGCACAGGTACGAACAGGTGCGCGGAAGACCTGGCAATCACGCGCGGGCGCGGGCATGCGCGCTGCGCGGCCATCAGCGGTGCGTCGTTGCCTACGAGATAGTGCGCGCGAATCTTGGAGGCCTTTAGGCGCCTTCGCGTTTAGATTACAGATGACGTCGACGTTGCGCTTTTTTTTTTTCCGACGCGTTGACGCGTGCTCCTGTGCTCGATGCAGCAGCGTCTTTATACTGTGTTAACACGTGCCTGCCACGTCGATGCAAGCCATGTACCCACAATCAGACGTTCTATGAAACAAGACTGAAACTTGCGCTGCGGGTCCGTCCTGAAGTCGCATTAAAGGCGGACGAAGACCCCAAGAGACGAAGCGGACGGTCTTGGCGAAGGAGCTTGACCTATATCGTGTGCAAAGCGCTTCTTAAGTCACTGTCGCCGCAGTATCCTGTTGTCATGCAGAAAAGCGTAGTAAGATTAGGAAGGGGCTACTAGCCGTCACGGGGCACGACACATCTCGTTAATTAATTACACACGCGCGCATGCACCGTATATTTACGAGTAAAACTATGATCGCTGACGTCTAAACACTTTACTGGCAATCATTCAGAGCTGTTCATGACGTCGCTGCGACCCTGAGAAACACTAAATCAAAACGTATGCCAACTTTTCTTTGTCGTATACTACTTTACCATGATTTCTGGTGATACGAATTTCGGATGACACGAATATTTTTGGTAACCCCGCGAGATTCGTATCACCGAGGTTTTACTGTATGTACATGGGCAATAAAGAAAGAAAAAAGCAGAGGCGTAGCTCTGCAGTAGAACACCTGCTTCTCATGCCGGAGACCTGGGTACGATTCCACCTCGGGTATGTCCTTTTTTTATTATTTGCATCCATGGCGATTTTTCGGTCACGGAAAATGATCATTTTTCGCTCACAACCAATGACGCCGACACCGACACCGGAATTTCTGCGACACGGGCTCTTTAACGCTGTCGCGTTGAAATGCACGCGAAAAGATGACAAGGAAAAACAAAAATTTTGTTCATTTGGATGACCTGGAAGTCGAGCCCACGACCTCTTGGTCCGCGGCGACGGGAGTCTAGCGCTCTACCCACTGCTCCACCGACGCACATGCAGGAGGCGTTACAAGAGCGCCTTATATCCCTCTCACCTTCCTGTCACCGTGATGCTGGCGGGGTAGTGTCGCCGTCTAGAAGCGGTGAAGTACTGCATCATGACACTAACGAGTGCAGAGAGGACGTGCTTCGGTAATCTCAGCGCTAGTTCACGGCTCAAGCTACGAGCTCTGCCTCTCGCGTTCCGAAGCGCTGTGTGGTAGCCCATGCATGGGCAGAAATATAGGTTATCCCATTACTGGACAGCGCACACCTTGTTGTTTCTCTCCTCAAATGACGACATAAGCCCGTATTGAGTACTAGTGATTATGTGCTTGTTGATGCCATAAAAGATAAGGATTGTCGCTGTTAGGCGGGTGAAGTATGATGAAAGCTTGTTTTACAGCCACAGCTCTTATGAGATCACAACAGCCGATTTTGATTCCGTAGTAGTAGGCGCCACCGTTGTTCGTAACAGTTATCGCGCAAAATAAGGAAAAGTGAAATGCAGGAAAAGTGAAATGCGGAAAAAGTGAAATGGACTCCAGTACCGGAATTTCAGAAGAATATTTTTTACTGAAGTCGACGCCTCGAACATAGCAAAAAAAAATATGCCTATCAAGAAAATGACCGCCTCTGGAATCTGCCGCTCCACCACTGCACTGACCAAGAAGTGAGCGCAAGAATTTCCCCAAAACTTCCTCGCCAACTTGAGACGCTGTACCATCGTCTTCGACTGAACGTGGCATACACGAACAGTTATTTGTACCGCATAGGGCGCACCACTAGTCCCTGCTGTGATAACGGTGGCAGCATCGAGACAGTGGAGCACATATTACTGGACTGCTCCGCGTACCGCGATGAGAGAGAATTGTTTGAGAGGCAAATGGACATGATCTGTCACGATCACTTAACGTTACACAACATATTACGCCCAGTGCCCGGCCCTTCTAAACAGTGATGGGTTTTACAGTCACTGTTTAATTACCTGTCAGAAAGCTTTAATGATTGCATGATTATTTCATACAGCAAAGGCTTCACTTACCTGATGCATTCGTAAATATTTTGATCAGGTTGACTAGCGCATTTCGTTTTTTTTATATTCCTTCTTTTTATTATTATTTCCTTCCCTCTCTTCTTTGGTCTGTCAATCCCCTTCCCCTCCCCAACACAGAGTAGCATGCCAGCGGTATGCAGACGCCGGCAAAAATCTGTTTTTTCTAATAAAGAGTCTCTCTCTCTCTCTCTCGATGCAGTCTTTGCGCGTGCTTCACCGTACGCTGTGTCCAGGTTTATGTTAACTACTTCAGCTGCCACAAAGGTTTAATCTTGTTCATTGACGTTAGTCATCGGGATGGATATGTACCACCATGCGTTAAAAGGGCCCTGCGACACTTTTGCGACTGCCTTATTTAGCCCCGCAAATGCGTGTAGTTATGAATGCCGAGACGAACGCAAAAAGAATTATGCAAATTGGTGCACGAAAAGTGAAGTTATTAGTCCTCAAAGTTCAAAACTCAAGCAGACTACGACGAGAAACGTTTTTTTCGGATTTCACTCTCCCGCTGACGTCAAAGACCGGTTCCAGTCACCGCGCGCGTCTTATAAAGACATACCGGAAATGTCACCTCATGGTGGCCTTCACACAGTACATTGCTACACCTCTTTTTGACGGCCTTGTTACTATGCTTACGACAAACCACGTGCATCATCTAGCAGACGCTTCCATTATTTGTCGTGTAGTGCACAAAATGAGTCTGGAAGACCTAACAGACCTCGAGCGCGAGCTCTGGCGACGCAGCGAATGCTTGCATGTCATGCACGCCATTGCAAATTGAAAGTGCGTCGCTGAACCCCGCGCAACGCGAGGATGGCTCCATGGGCCCAGACGAAACGCTAACGCCCGATGACGCGGAAGGCGTCGGCCGGTAAGCGTTTAGAATTTTTTTTTCGTTGACAGCATCGTGCCGAACTGAGCGTTGCGTGTTTCGCAGGTGCCGGTGTGGCCGGTGTCGCTCGATGCCGCAAAAGACAAAACGCGGAAGAGTATCGTTTGATTACCATTCCACAACGCACCTAGCGTCGTGTTCGTTGTTTTGAAAATATATCAGTTAGAAACAGGAATCATTTGTTTCTGAGAAAGCATAAAAAGGGTTTTTGCTCTTCTTAGACCTCCGTAGTATGGCCTAGCTACCACCATATGAATATTGCACGTCACGTGTCGCGTCAAGCCAATCAAAAACGAACGGTCTTTGTCGTCACTGTCACATGACATCACGTCACTTCCTGTAACAGAAATAGCCGATGTGTGTCGCCATAGTGCGAAATCAAGGTAGTTTATCCCGTGAATTAAAATTATAACCGCTTCGATTTCGGCGTTGCCACTTGCGTAACAATATCGGTGCATTCTACAGTGCCAGAAGAACCGATGAAAAAGACATGCTCAAATTGTGTCGCAGGGCCCCTTTAACGTAGGTGCGTCCCCATCAAACGGTGCTATAGCCGCCAAACACCAGCACACATTGTGCAAGCTCCCATGTATCAGTGGACGACGATGAACATTAAACTACTCTTGTAAAGACACGTTTTACTTTCGTGTTATACAGATTCATATGACAGGCAGATCAACCATGAATTTTTTCGCTCATTTCACTTTTTCTTATTTTGCGCGATAACTGTTACGAACAACGGCGGCGGCCTACTACTACGGAATCAAAATCGGCTGTTGTGATCTCATAACAGCTTTCGCTGTAAAACAAGCTTTCATCATACTTCGCCCACCTAACAGCGACAATCCTTATCTTTGATGTGTAAGTCTGCGTACCGACGCATAAAGCCACGTGCAGTAACATAGTGTTTTTAGCCATACAGAAACGGACTGTCATGACTGCCGTACGACGAGAAACATTTTTCAAAAATCATGAGTCTTCGGAGTGCATTAAGAGCGGGAAACTAGCTCTACTGACCGGGTGATTGCTACCTGAACAATTAGCTGTCAACGTCACGACCCTTTAATAGAGCAAGTCTTGCTACTTCCGAGTAAAACTTGAGGGTGTAAATCTGCCAGCAGTTACCAGGCGTTCAGCTCAGAACAGCGGCCTTATCCATTCGACGTTAATGATAAAATGTTTTTCGAAGCCTCGGCCACTCCGCCAGACATGTTTCATTTTCTTGCAGCCCTGGAATAATCTATGGCACTCGAACGAATATTTGCTTGACATAATGTTACCTTCAGAGTTGAAAGCGTTGCCGTAACAGTAGGAATAAAATCCCCTGAGTTGGACAACTAATTCGGGACTCTTCATTGTTCTATGTTCATTGTTTATACGTCACTTCTTGCAAGTGAACGTGGTGCACATACAAGGGTGCAAATCAATAGAAGGAAAATAATGTTGGACAGTTGCAGGATTATGTAGGTAATCGAGCAACTAACTCTACATCTTGATTACAGAAGATTGGAAGCCTATATAAAGTACGCGTACATTGATCAACCCTCATGTCTGGAACGACGGAGCGTCGCACTCGGAACAGCACGAGCGACATCTAAAGTTCGAAACGGACCACACCTGAGCATGCGCGGCGACAATGACATGCCTGCCTTGCAGTTTATCGCCGCGGCCGCGACAAGTGCCTTGGCCGTCAGAAGCGCTGTCAACTGTATAGCGCCGAAACCAGAGAGAGAGAGAGAGAAAAGACATTTATTTGGTTCGGAGGGAAGAGCGTGACATGTTTACACATCCAACTCATGGCTAGTCCCATGTCGGGACGGGGAGGCCGAGCCTCTCCGCCCTCTCACGGGCCTTCCGGACAGCCATGAGCTGGACGTCGTAGCTGGGGGCGTTAATAGCAGCGGTCCACCAGGCTTCTTGACTGTAGTCCTGCAACGCAGGGCATCGCCAGAGCATGTGTTTCAACGAGCTAACGTCACCGCAGTCTGGGCATGTTGAATCTATCTCCGCATGTATCCTACTCATGAAGCTCCTTGAAGGATACTAGGGGTGTGCGAATATCAAATTTTTCGAATACGAATCGAATACGAATATCCACCTTCGAATATCGAATCGAATATCGAGTATCAAAGGAAAAATGCCTCCACAGTAACAATATTTTATTTAACATGTAGCTATTTGAAAAAAAAAAGACATTAACAGCCCGACTGGCAACATAACATACACTATCTCCAGAACACAATGCCCAGGCTAGCACAATGCACATCACAACGCAAGCAAATATCACGGCACAATTAAAGTAATGACTAGATGTTATCATGAAGAAATATGAGTTGCTCCACATGATCAGGCAGCAGGCGCTCCCTTCTAACAAAGACAACACTCCCCCCCCCCCCACCCACCCACCCCCCCTGCCACTGATAAGGCACGCTCACTTGGAACAGAAGTGGCTGGTATAGGGAGGTACATGGGGCAAAGCTTTGCCAGACTGGGGTATCTGAAGGTGCCTACAGTCCGCCACCAGTCACATGGGTCACTGTCTTTCTTCAGAAGTGGTCCCGCATAGTGAACGAGTGGTAGTGCGGCACGTTACGGCCGCATAATATTGAAAATGTACGGTTACATGATCGCCAACAGCGCTGCACGTCGGAGATGCACCAGCAATAAATCATACGTATTGGGGCGCTCGTCGCAGGCTAATATCGTGCTTCCGTGTACTTACGATGTGTATCGCTCCTCTCGGCAACGTTTTTAGCTATACGAACGCAGCAGAAATGTGGAAGACGAGTTATTTTATGCATGATAATCAAATCGCATATTCGATTTTTTCGAATATTCGAAGTTATCGAATATTCGAAACTTTTTGAATACACGATTTTCGAATCGAATACGAATATTTCTATTGTAACAGTCGACGAATATTCGAAACTTTCGAATATTCGCACACCCCTAAAGGATACGAATCCGTTTGGAGCATTCTCAGTGTGACAGATTGTGCTCTACCGAGTTTGTGGTGAGGGGATGAAAACACCCGTCTAATCCCCCTGTAGTGCGAGGTAATCTCGTGAAAGGTGACTAGTGGATCGCCGAACTCGAGCTGTTGCGAACCATTAGAGGGCCCCACATCGCCGCGGCATACGAATCCTCGCGCACGATTATGAGCGATCTCGTTGGGGTTCGGTTGGCCCGGTATTACGTCCGGACGCATGTGAGCCGTGAACCAGACAATGTGGTGAATTACGTCCTGCAAGGGCCTGCCGTTAAGGACCCTCGCGGCCTCTCTTGAGATTAAACCAGAGAATATTTTATTCAGCTAATAAGTAGGGGCAAATCTGCTGTTGGAAAAGTGAGACCGCGAACGGAGAATACGTATGCAGCGCCGCTGCAAACGATTCGCTTCGCTTCTTTTTTGCTTGATTTTTAACACGAAAGTGTTGTATGCCACGGTCCACCAAAACTTCGCTGACGTATTCACGTCACGGATATGACGTTGTAAAATGTACACTAACATATGACAAAGAAAAAACTAGAAGAAACAGTTCCTTAGAAGGATAGACTGTTGGGCGAGTTGGTATTTCATTATGAGGGAAACTACGTAAAAAACACGTGGACAAAGTGAGAACAGAACAGCACAAGCGAGAACAGAACTGCTCAAGTGGTATTCTGTTCTCCATTTGTCCACGTTTTTCTTGCGCAGTTTCCCTCATAATGAAATACCAACTCGCCCAACAGTCCATTCTTCTAAGTTATATTACTGGTTCGCAGGGCTCTTTTCAATGTTAAGACTAACTTTAACGAACCCCGCCGTTCTAGTGGCTATTTACGCCGTTTGCCTCTGCAGAAAAGATGCGATTGCGCTGTTCTGTTCTCCATTTGTCCACGTTTTTTTTTTTCTTTATGAGCTTCCCCTCATAAAGAAAAAGTTCCGTTGCTGGGAATCGAAACCCACGACCTCTCGCTCCACAGCGCGCGGTGCTAAACGACTCGGCCACCGAGCGTACGTTCTCGAGCACACTAACGGCGAGCTGTTTATGTACGCCATTTACGGCTGGCGGTACTGAGAGATCAGTGGCACTTCAGTGTGTTCTCGTTATTGCCAACGAGATGGCGCGAGGAGCGCGCTTTAAAGGTCGAGCCCCTACCATTTCGGCTCCATCGAATTGCGGCCGCGACGGCCGGGATCGAACCCGCGACTTTCGGGCCAGCAGACAAGCACAGTAACCACTGTTCCACCGAGGCGGACCAGTGCAATACAATAAAGTTTCACCACCACCACCACCACCACCAGTGCAATAGGAAGACTGTGGGCAGCTCAATGCAACACTTTTTCGGTTGTTTCCCATCGGACCAAAAAGTTTCGCGCCCTAGAAATTGCGCCGGCATTTTCCAAGAGTCAGACGCTCTTCCAACCTTTCTTTAAGACCAGAGAGCCCCAATGTCACGGAGTGTGACAGAGGGTGCAAATGCATGTGACAAATTGCGACACTATCAAGAATCACAGCCCATCTCGTCGAAGAAAGAAAGCGTCACAAACTGCGTCTAACTTTCTCATGGCAGTATCGATCCTGTGTTTTTGCTTCCGAGGACACGAATACGAAATGGGGCTCACGAGACATCGCTGGAAAAGTCGTTTGTAGGGGATCGCGCAATCTTTTCGCTTTACCTCGAGTCGGCTGCTGCTACTACGAAACCCCTTGAAGGAAGTGAAGGACGGTGTCTCTTCCATCGAAAGAAACAGCCAATAGGGAGTAGGGAATGGCGAATCAGATCAATCTGAGCTGCAAGAGATGCGGAAGATTGAAGTTTGCACAACATTTTCATGAATCTGTCCCTCGAGGCGTACCATTGTTTACCGCTTGTCTTCCATATTGTGGGTTTTCTTTTTTATTACTTGGTTTATTTCCTTTATAGCGACGTCAATACATTCGCGCCGAAGATTTGGCCCTGAGTGGTTGTACTTATAGCCGCCTCTCTTTTGTGAAGGTCTTTTCCGAACTGAGCGGAGAAGTCTACGCTTTCCTGTATTTTGCATAAACATTTTGAGGGTAGATATATAATTAATGTTTCTGTTTTCTTAATTTAAGTAGGAGAGTGTTTTACGAATTTCAATGAGCCTGTTTAGAAAACTGCGCTGCAATCATTTTTACGGAAAGGAGGAGGTGGTCTGGTGGGCTCGGTTTTGTCTTATTCATTGCAGCAGCAGCAAGTTAAGGTTGAAAAAGGGTACTGGAAATCAAGAGTTCAAAAGGTAAATAATTTCAGAATATATCTTTAACTGGATCAACTTGCAATCTAAAATATCCGCGTGATTATTCTGGTCTTCTGCTTCCAAGGCTTGTTTCCTTTCGTGTGAGCTTTAATAATACCTTGCGCTCATCAATGCGACTACTCAGTCAATAATAATCCCAAAAGCTTCAACTATTTGCACATTTAATAAAATATTGAGTTGTCCCGATAAAAGGTCATTACAATTAGAATGTATTTCGATTCAGTGACAGGCATGAGAATTGCATGAAAATTTCGTGCTATTGTTATTGTGGTCACAAATCGAATAAATCGGCGCGCGCAGAACGCCGTCATGTTCCTGAGTTCAAATTCGGGTATTCTGCAACTATCTGATGATGTGCATTATCTGATGATAAGTTGAATTGGGATAACTATTTAGCACAGATATCGTCCCATATTGGTACCACTGATAACGAAGCAAAAAATGTTCTTGCAATGAAACACTTTACTACATTTTTATTTAAATTTTGTTTAGTTCTGCGTGAATCTTGTGCGCTTCAAGATATTTTGGATAGCAGTAATACAATTTGCTCGTGGTACAAATTATTCAACTACGAAATCATCTCGACTTTGTTTTGTTCATATGATTGGTCAAAGATACTGCTATTCTCATTTAACCGTTGTCGTCAACACTGACAGTAAAAGGTAACGGGATGGCGATGATGAAAGAGTTATGTGGCTTTTTGTCTGCATTCCTGTTATCTATACTATGTATAGATGCGAAATAAAGTTCAAATATTGGTTACGGTATGACGATGGCGTAGCAGGCAAATATTCATGACGACGAGCAGGGTGACGAGACAGTAGTCGACGTCCTTAAAACCACTACGAATACAACATGATGGTGATGAGCTCCATGTATCAGAAGCCGGGAAAGACATGGGTTAACGTCGAGAAGGTCTGCCGAATGTGGCCCCATCTGTCTGTGGAGAAATCAACTAGTGTATCGTATTTTCTTGTGTTTTGTTTTGGGCCGCAAGCTTCACGGGCCTGTTTGTTCATGAGTGTTTGATAATATTTAGGCCAAACAACTTTTCGACATTTCATGAAGGTGCGTCTGTACTTCTCGCCGTGGCTATACTCGCACAATGACAGTGACGACTGCAGCGATCTGTTGTGTTTTCTGTCGTTCTTCCCAGGTGGCGCGTCGGTTGGCTAACCTCCCCATCTTTGTCCGTGCTTACCTCCGCGTTTAGGAACAGATTCTCGCAAGTGTTATGATTAAAGAGATCTGGAAAACGACAGCATGATGACTGTTTACTCTATGACAAGCGATGCAGTGACATCTATGTCGTGAGGACGACGATCCAATGGAGAAGGAGGTGTGATGATGACCAAATCATAATGCATTTTCGAAGATAGGGTGCACATGGCGAAAGAATGATGACGATATGACAACGAATCAGAGATTACAGTGAAATGAAGGCGAACAAGTCAGCGTGATGCCACATCGCTTAGCGCGATTCCCAGTGCTTCTTCGCAATCGTCATGGTACAAGTCAATGGTAGAAGGCAGCAGGAAGCAAGCAGGCGTTATCACATAGAAAAGGGAGGAACGGACCAAAGAGATTCGATTTTTAAAATAATAGTTAATAATTCCCGCCCGAAAGTCAGGGTGAAGAAGCTGTGAGTAACGACCCAATCTCGAGTTACTTGCCAACAGACCTAATGCCGTTAGTAAAAATTGCATTGTGCACTAAAGTTCGGCGCCTGTCTGCATATTACTTTCTTTCTTTTCTTTTTCCTGGTCAGTAAAGTGGCTCTCAACTGTGCTTCTTTTTTGCACTCCTTTATATATTTATTTATTGATTTTTGCATGTGTACGCACAATCACGTTTTCCGCAGCTTGATCTGATGACGTGCGACTAACCTAAGCACTCAGAAAATGCTGTCATTTTAATTTTTGTTTTCTAATATGCACAACCAGAGGATGTGCAGCGCACCCAACGCAAGTCGTGACCTCCTGCGTTGCCGCGGTGCTCCTTTGATGGGTGAAAAGCACGCATTGCCGGCACCCGGCCGGGCCTCCTGTGGAGACTAGAGAAGGGGGGTATATGTGCGTTGATGCAGAGTGAGGATAATGCGCTTTTGAAGCCCACCGAGCGCACGTGGAAAATCGCCCTGCGGGAGTCGTTGCCGAACCGCCGTGGCGTGTTGGGTGCGCCCTTTGCCCCGGACCCTCTCGGCTCGGTGGGTCACGATTCAGAAAACGAAGAAAGCACAATGGCAGTGGCAAAGAAACCTGCAAGAAAATGCCTGCGCACCTCCTGTATTTGTCCTCAATTTTTGCTTTGTTTTCAGCTAATAGTGTAGATGCTTGTTCGCGTGTAAATATTCACTACGCATTGAAGTAAGACCGAAAGTCGAGCTGTTGTTCCCTCCCTCTGGTGTCCCTGTCTTAGTTTGCGCTAAAAGCTTCTCAAGATTCACTACGCAGCTCTACACAAAGAAAGCGAACGAAATACATTTTACAAAGAAGCGCTTGTAGCTGCGCACCAAAACAGCGTCAGGCTAAAATAAACTACTAATCATCCGCAAATATTTACTGAGACAAGTTGTAGCTGCAGCGGCAGTTTTCCAGGATACTGATCAAGTCCGCAGAAGTGTACAGAAAGACAGCTAGAAAAAAAAATCACGGCATATCCACGTGGTGAATGATGATGAGTGGGGCGAAGCTCCGGAGAGAATCATCGGTAAACCGTGAATGTTCTGTGTAACGCCCCATCAATCATCATATGAAGAGTGAGAAACACTTTGTGCATATTACAAACATGAAACTTTTTATTTTTCCTAATTAGATGATGCTTGGCTTGCGTTGTCCCTTCATTATCACGGCTTTATGGTCCGTGAAGTGAAGGGACAGCGGTTCTTGTACGGGTTGCAACTGAAAATTAGAAAATACCAGGTCTATACACGTCCCTCGGATGGTCTTCTCGCCACAGCCGTGCAGCTTGTCGAGCAGCTTCGCCCTCGCGGGCTCGAACGGCGGGGTCTTCTCGCCGCAGCCGTGCAGCTTGTCGAGCAGCTTCGGCTTCGCGGGTTCGAACGGCGGAATCTGCTTCGCGGCGTCGCGGCGTCGACGTGCAGCTTCGGCCTCGCGGGCTCTCACCTCAGTATTCTGTCTGCGAGCGCGCGCTGCCGCCGCCTTCCGTGCCCTCCGTTCCGCAGCCTTGTCTTCCATCTGGCGACGCCGAGCTAAAGAGAAAGCATGCCAAGAGGGAGCCTCATGCCGCGTCACCTCTGAAATGTTCTCTTCGGGTGTCGTGGAAAACACGAGACGTAGTAAAGAAGAAAGAACGCCACACGTGCGAACACGCACGAGAGTGTCACTCGTCAACGTCGTCTTCTTCTTCTACTGCATACCAGAACGCGCGCAGTAAAGAAGAAAGAATGCCACACAGGCGAACACGCACGAGAGTCTCACTCGTCAACGTCGTCTTCTTCTTCTACTGCATACCAGAACGCGCGCTTCTCAAGAACTAGAGGTGGCTACTACAAACAAACCTACAAACGGAGGATGGACAGACGACGGCATAAGGAGCTTCGCCCCTAAAAAACATGGCTGATCCCTCCTTCATAGGACTCGGTATAACACGAAAGTGAAGCGTCTCTTCACAGAAGTAGTACTTATTGTGTAGTGATATATGAGAGCTTGTACAATGTTTATTTGTGTTTGACAGCTATAGCACCGTTTGACGTGGATACACCCATGTTGACAGCATGTCTCTATCGCGACGACTAACGACCATGATCGTGATTAAACCGCTGTGGTAACTGAAGTTGTGAACATATATTTGGACACAGCGAATCATGAATCCCTAGTAAAGATGACATCAACAAGCTCATAATCAACACTGGTACCCGGTATGCACTTCTTCAAAAAATCGTCAATTAAGCAGAAAAACGGCATGGTGTGCGCTTTCTAGTAATGGGTAACCGTCGCCTGTGCTCATGCATACACTACCACCCTACGCTTCAGCAACACGGAAGGCAGAGGTTCGTAGCTTGAGCCGCAAACGCGGACATAAAACACTTTCGTGTTAAAAAAAGTATGCAGTCTCCCACGCCGAAACTATTATATGATTATGAGGCACGACGCCGCAGCAGGTGACTCGTGTGTTCGTGGCGTCTCTTCGATTTCCGCTGTTTTTTTTTTTATCTAACAAGGTGTTAGCGTTTTCGCGGTGGCGATGACTTGAATGCAGCCAACATGATTGTGTCTCATGGGTGTCGATGTTAGAACGCGCAAGCAGTGCAGGAAGTAACCGGGGGTCGACGAGGCACGATGGTTTACTTTCGAGTATTTCTGAACCGCTAATGCAGCAAAAATATCAGTCGGAGCTCCAGGCGCTGTCTATCGTGAAGACTAGTGACGCCTGCTTAATGCGTGCAAATATTTGTTAGGATTGGCGCGTACTTACTACTCAGGTCCACAAATCACCAGCGGGAAAATTGTGTGCTTGTCTAAGCATTCATGCGAAAAAAGAAAACCGTTTACGTTGCACATATTTCTTCTATCGTACATTTCTAATGAGACTTACGGCGTGCGTCGCAAGCCTCAGAGCAGGCTAATATGTGACTCGTAAATGATTTCACATTATTCGGCAAAGATTCTTTACTAGCCGCATGTTCAGAAGTTTCTTTGTGTTATGAAATGAGTGTTGTACACATTGCATGAGACAGTTGCATGGATGGGATGATAAATTAAAAGTCTAGGGAAACTCATCGCGATCACTGACGGTGTCATATAATACCGAATCCGGTAGGGCACTTCCAAATATGCTGTACATGATTTAGTGTGCGGCGTTGCGACAGAAAGTAAACAGCCTAGTACTTCTGCAGATCATACAACCAGTCTGGTCCGCCTCCTAGTTTCGTGTTGTACTGTGGTACGCGAGAAGCGTATATAGCATCCGCTTTCTATATACTTCATGCATGAACGGGCAAAAGAATGACGTGCACGAGGAAGCAAATATTGGCATACCGGCGCGTGGGTAGCATAGTGAAATGCGAAAGGCTAGCAAACTCTCCCTGTTAGCCTCAAAGAATGTTTCAAAAATATCAACGACAATGCTGACTGAGCGAGCCGCGTCTGTTTACTGCGTCACTAATATTGGCGGCGTTGTCTCTGCGCAATGAGAACAATTGAAGCCCTGAGGTATCATGGGACCGAAGGATCGCAAGTGATGGCCACCCGTTAGCGGAAAATGCCGCTGGCGATCACTTCGAGAGCCGCTGCATCGCTTGAACATTTGTAGCCATGGAAAGGATGACTTCTCAATAAGGACTATGCGATCCGTTACAAGCTGATTTATATTACTGACTTCTCTCTGTAGCCTGAGGCAGACAACGAGGTTTCCCATGAGTTCCGACTAACTCACGCAGTCAGCGATGGTGGAAACTTTAGAAGAGGATTGTCTAAAGATTTCCATCGCGTGATACAGTTTTGTGAATTCACTCGATATTTCACACGGCTTGTTTGTTTCTGTCGAACAGAATAAACTGAATTCTTTGGCGCGGATCAGTAGGCGTGATCAACAAGGGGATGCACTGCGCCTACGCTTATAATAATGTTGTTTTGAACGCCTACTTATGCCGCTTGCATGTAAATTGTTTTGTCCTTCCTCACATTCTTTGTGTTTGTTTTTTATGCCTAGCGTGAGCTAATAGTTTCTTTCTCGATATTATTCGTGGGTTAACGAGTGTAAGCGATGGCGTTCTATGAAATCTCTTGCACTCATCCGAAATTAGGGAAGCCTACTTAACAGGCGTTGATTTCATTTGCGGGGTCGTTCTGTCCTCAAGCCTCCTCTGGCAAAACACCTGCATCGTTTTATCAAGCGTGCCGACTACTGCGCTGAGCCTCCCACGACTTGGCCACTTAACACGCCCACACAAGACACTTGGCTGACGCTGCGCTCCGTCCTGTCACGGGCCGACGCTTTTTTTTTTTGCTTATGCATGGCTTTGATGCTTCAGTGAAGGCTTTATTATCAGTCGCGGTTAAGTCCTCGTGCTTATCTTATACGGGCGTTAGATATACACTGGGCTAGTGAATTAATAGAACGTGCGCCCGTGAAAGGAAACACGACGAAAAACAGTAGAGGATTAGGTGGTGTGATGTGAGAACAAAAATTCTGAACAGCGTAATTTTTTTTTTAGTTTGGTAGTCCTTCAAGTGCACAAATGAAATTAAATATGTGATTACGAGGACGATGACAGTAGAAGAGTGCCTGTCATTTTTTTTTCTTCAGCCAACACATCAGGCCCTACTACCACCAGTAGCTCCTTTTCAAACCATATAATGGCTTGCGGAAGTAATAATGGCGGTACATTACAAGGGGCTGCATGGTTTGGTGGAATACATTTCGTATGTTACGCTAACCCGGTGCTAAAGGGCATAAAAGTACGGCTCCAATACACAGGCGTACTTGAGCCGGGCTATTATAATAGCAGCCCCTGCGCTACTTGATCCATGGTATTTACTGAAAGCCGTTCCCCGCACCTGCTTCCGGGCTCAAACTAAGCGGGGCATTCTTTTCTGTGCAATTCAGCGTAATTACTGGAGTTTTTCTTTTTATTAATTTTCCCTGTTGAAGACGTATCACCACCGACGCGCAAGCAAAAAAAAATTTTTTTTGTTATTTTAAATAACTCCTTTTAACAACACGTAATTTCAGGCTACATTTTTCTCGTATAACTTGCTTTTTTTAATTATTTTTGGTATAAGATAGACACTTATTTCGTGCTCGCGCTAGGACGGTGTCCTTTACGCCGCATAGTTGTTCTTTACAAGGTAGCGCCATTATATAATCAATAAAGTGCTAATAGATCGCCATGTATTGATGTAATAACGCGCTTAGACAAGAATACTGTTTAAGCAAGGCTACACAAATGTAAGGCTAAGCATGCGGCTATATGAAACTGAAGAGTTCCAATTATTAAATCGCTGTGTTTGTAGCTCCAGGCAAAACTAAGCGAAAAAGAATGTTATTTCGGATAAACTATTTACTTACCAAAGCATACCACGAAGTTGTTTTCAGGTGGTATCGTTCGATGCTGAAAAAAAAAAGAAAAGAAACAAGCCACTACCATTGTTTCAAGGACACAACAAAGCCAACAAATAAAGAAGTCGTGATAATCACAGCACGAGTATCCAAATATTTATGTCTGCATAAGCACCTGTGCATTTACCTTCTGTAAACTCATGCACATTGATTTATGTACTGTCCGGTTAGATATAACCCGCCTGACTGACGCATTATACTCGCGTCTCGCTCGCGGAGAAAATTCTTTTTTATTCTTTGCGGCTTCTTTTTCGGCCTATTCATAAGATTTTATACGATACGTTAACATATGCCACACATTTTCAATGTTAATGAGAGCTAACAGACAATAATGCCAAGGAAAGCGTAGGAGATCTTATTTGTAATAATTAGAATATAAATATGAAGAAAGTAAAGTGGACGAAAAGATAACTTGGCGCCGGCAGAAATCGAACCTGCGACCTTCGAATAACGCGTCCGATGCTCTACCACTGAGCTACGGCGGCGGTCATCCCCCCGTCCACTTTATAGGGTAGTATATATGTGCACTTAAACCTAGGTGTGCTAGTCAGCGCGGATCGCAGCCATGGCGACGAGTGCAGAACACTCTTTTTCTGCCTTTTGGCGTCACGTAGCACGTAATCTTTTTACGAGCTGGCAGTTGATCAATAATCCCTCGCATACTACCTGAAGGCATCAAGTCTGCCAGAACGAGACCCTTGCTATGAATGAAGGAAAGAAGATGGCTTCTAAGGGCTCGTTTTTCTTCGTTAAACACAATATTAATGAGAGCTAACAGATAATAATGCCAAGGAAAGTAGAGAGAAAGGACAAAACTAAATATTGGAAAAAAATAAGGACATTCTGCCGTAAAGGGCAGAGAACAGGGCTGAGAATTTAAGTTTTTTTTCTGATAGATTTAGCAAAGCTTCAATTTGGGCTAGTTGGTACGGCATAGCAATGTAAATGCGCTGAATGAAGCACAGACAAGAAACGTAACAAGGGACAGGTTGCGCACCACTAGTGCTGTCCCTTGTTACGTTTCTCGTCTGTGCTTCATTCAGCGCATTTACATTGCTATGCTGATAGATTTAATTGAAGTAGAGAAAGTAGGCCAACACTAAGAAAAAGAAGAGCAAAGGGTTTTTTTTTTTTTTGTCGCGCCTCGTGGCACACTTGTCACCGCCCCGTTATAAAGGAGACGCTCATAGCATCCGTCCGTCCATCCATCCAACTCCAGAATTTGGCGTCTGCCGCGTTCTACTCTTGAAGGTGAAGCTCAAACGTCCTCCAAGTTCCTGATGATTTTTTTTTTATTTGCAACAACAAAATCTTCTGAAGCATCAGGCGATCAAAGATGCCCCGTTTTTTAAAGTATCACCAACTAAAGCATCCCTAATGGAGTGAACTAAAATGCGACGTTAATTGATGCAAATCAATAAAGTCAAATTACTTCTAATAAAGAGGAAGCGCCGAGTGAAAATTGTGCACGGATATATAGGAAGGCCTCCTTGTTTATATGTTCTGCTGTTTTTCGGATCCTTATAGTAGCGAAGCTTTGCTAACCTCCCCTCGTTTCTCTGACTGCTCATGCTGCTGCTTCTCTATTACCGAACAGGTTTTCTGGCTGATATCCGACTGATGAACCCTATAAGGCTGGCTACGTTCAAATACTCTTTGCCAAACAAGGAACTGAACTGGACCTGACAGCAACAAAAATGGAGCATTAAACCCGTCATACCGAAAAATAATCTACTCGGACATGTTGTGAAACGAAGCTCGGTGTATGAAAACTCCGACTGGACACGTTGTATCGTCTGCCTTTTTTATATTATGCTACTTTGTTGGGAATGCCAAGAATGGTGAATCGGTGCACAGAGGAAACATATGTTGCTTATCTTGGCTTATTTTGACAAATGAGGAAGTGATTACCTGTCATCAGAATGAGGACATGAATCAAGAGTGGACTTTCGCGTCTGGCTGTCTTCACCGAAGCTTGTACGTTAGTGCTAGAGTCCAGTGTCATCTGTCAGCTACGGCAGCGGCCGATTGGGAAATGCGCCTTGTCCTGCTGCCGCACACAGCTACCCTCTTCACGGGACAATCAAGCCTAGCTATGGCGGAAATCCACATCACATGCACGACCTTCGCAATCCATGCCATGACAGCGACAGGACATTGTTGGAAGAGAAGACGGATGCTGCCACGTTAGCGCCACACGAGCTCCGTGTGAGTTAATGATGCGTCTTTGTTTTTCTAATTTTTCTTTGTAGCCTTCTACAATGATCCTCCTCTTATAATTTTTGTTTTCGTGGTGAGGCTGCCTCCATAGATTATTATTGGTGATCTGTTTCCTGTACGGCACGTAGCAAACCTTATCGACACATGTCACACGTTCTAATTATTAAAAGCAATAATCAAGATCTTGTTTAAAAGAAATTTATTTGTTAATGAACGTTGGATGATGTTACATAGGTTCAAAACGGTTCAGTCACTATTAGTATTCGTCAATAAGCGACGACTACCTCTCTGAAATTAAGTAGAAAGATGTCCTCCAATTTCTGCGCATATTACACAGAAGTAACTGTGGTCTAAATAACGTAACTAAATTAAAGCCGTTTTAAGGGCGCGCCTAAAGAAAAAAAAAAAGCCTTTATTAGAGTCAGACTGTCCCCTTATATCTGTTCGATTTCGCAGTATAATAAGTATGCGAAATTTTATAAGAAATTTATAAAAATTGCGCTATATCCCTGATGCAAAAGTAGAACCTTACGGCCCACCATACAAACTATTAAAAAGATTTCGCAAATGTAATATAAAGTACATTCAAAGCTTTCACATATTTTTAAACAGATTTCCATATTAATTGTAGCCTAGACCTTAAAGGACCCCTGACAGCGACGTTTTTGTGTGCGACATTTTTACTGTAATTTTATAGCTCTGTGCCTGGCAATCCCGAAATTGAATCGTGAATGCTCCGGCATAACGCACATTTAATGCTGGCGTCGTTATTTGTGGCCATTTCAGCGTCACTTCGAAACGCCCGCCTAAAAATCATAAGAAGCTAGCGTCCCTTGCGGGGGAGCGCCAAATATCACGTGCACTGAAGCTGTGGTGACGTTCAAAGCGCAGTTTTCAAACCGGGGCCCCGCACGCGGTAGAGATTGAAACGATGTGGGTGCCTCGGTATGAGTTAAACCTTTTAAACATGTGTCCTCTCACGAAAACTACCTCGAGAGCAGCCCGACAACAGATCGATAAGGGTGAGTAACAATAGCCCTATTGCCAGTATTGCCAGTATTGGTATTGTGAGCTCCCCGCAAATCTTCTGTGACGTCCACAATAGCTGCTTTGCTCGAGGAACGTCACGCGGGACCTCGATCTACGTCATACCAGGCCATGTGGCGAGGTGCTGCCAACTCAGATGAGCACCCACGCTTACTTTCAAACCAAATAAAAATATCTTAAAGGCAACGTTCGCCACTAATATTCGGTCAGAAGTGCCCACGTATACAGGATAGTCAAACAACACAAACATTTCGCGGTTTCAATTTTGGCGTCAGGGGTCCTCATTTGACAAAACCCCTAAAGTAGCTTAGCTGCTAAGCTGTTGTACAGCTGTATAGGCTAGAAAAGGCGGGTTTGATTCCCGGCCACGATGGTCGCACGTCTATGGAAGCTAAATAGAAAAGCACTCTGCACTTCGGTTCAGGTGCACGCGAAATTAATTTGGTGTACCCCTACATTGTGCCTCGTAGACATGTCGTGGTTGTAACAATTGACTTATTTTGTTTTAGTAATTCTACTTTGATCGAATCAATCAACCAATCAAACAAACTACATCGTATACAGGTGACAGATGAAGGTTGGCATGGGCGAGGTCACATCTATACTAATATTAACGCTACCGATTCACTTATAAAAGCGTTAACTTAAATGAAATAAAAAGTGCGGCTGCGCCAGGAAACAAAGCAACGGTAAATCGAGGACGCCACCTTTAAAAAGGAACATTAATTACGTTCTCATAACTTTGGCGCACTATGCGCTGATGCGAATAATAAAGAATAATATGAAAAACGAAACGAGATCACGGAAGTGATACGAAACGGCGAAGTGAAATCTTACACGTCATTACACCATGCCGCGTATATTGAAATTTACTTAATCGATATTCTAAGATGTCCCTTCATTGTTTACACTCTACTGGATATATTACGCACATGTGCAAATTCATTTAGTGCCAGCATGGCAACGCGAGACGGAAATTAATGAAGGTCTACATTCTCCCGTTTTCGTTTTCTGTAATTCTGCTTTATAGGTTAGCTTAAGATACATACACGGCATCTTTTTTTTAGAGATATGTGTTCATATCGTGATTCCGCCATTTTGCAATGGACTTTGTCGATTGGGCTGAATGAGACAACCTTTATTTATTTATTATGAAAACCTTATCTTCATTCAATATCCCTTAAATAATTTCTATACAGCTCCCTTCGACATCAAAGAACTGAAACTTTCATTGAAATATCCGTTTGGTTAAAGTTTCAATTTTCTTTCCTTTAAAGCTGTCAGCAACGACGAAGTAATATGGCTGAAAACGCGGTGACAAAAAATGAAGATGTTATTTAGCAGCGGATAATGGTAGGTGTGCGATTTGACAGAAGGGTCTCTCGGCCTTGTAATTAATCAAGATCGCATTGCACGAGAGCGACACACTTCAAAAAGCTTGTATCTGGACTCTCTCAGCTTCCGCATCATGCGTACAACTGTGACACCCTTGTAATCTGATTCTTTAAAGGGCAAGCTGATGACAATACTAGTACGTCGTTAAAGCTTCCAGCGCCAGCACTCCGTTGGCAGCCCTCACCAACACAGGAGTCTGGATGTATTCCTATAAGCGCTTGAAAGTAGGTTATAGAGGGAAACAAAAACAAAGAAAACGCTTACGAATATTGGTGGACTGCCTGCACTAGCCAATCTGACCTAATCTCTCTTTGATAAGGGCACCAAAACTCACAGGGTTCCTTATGCACTCACCTAAGACGACTCGAAGGCGACAGCAGTCTTCTTTTTATTCTCAATAGACGTATTGATTGTGCCCTGCCCCCCTCCGAAAGCTTTCTGCACCTAACGTGGATTTGCAGTGCGTCCAGGATCGGAGACACCTCACCTAGTTTTGCACTGCCTCCGTGATCGGCCTTTCTTTCAACAAGCTACGATGTCATGCGTTGACGGCATCAAGTGACGTCACGCCACTTGAATTCACAGTGACGTCATGATGACATCATAATGACGCCACGAACTTTGGCAATCTGTGACGTCATGGTGACGTCATACGATGACGTCATCACGTGGTGATGGTTTTTTCGCATCACTCGTGTTTTTCCCGACGCCGCAGGACGCCGACGGTCAATATTCACGTTTGATGGGGCATCTAAAGCTTTCGCCATAAAATAGAAGCGTCGACGTCAGATATAGAATCTTCTTGAGAGTCTTCATTTGAGTAATGAATGCCTGCTTCTACTCAAATGCCAACAGTTTCAAGTGGGTTTATATTTAAACCTTTGGTAAGTTTTAATATATAGCCCTAATCCTTTGTCTCCAGTGTTATCTATGTAATTTGCTGTCCACTATATGAGCTAGACTAATCCTTGACCGTATCTTAGGATGAAGCCTGCGTTCTACTGATGTTTGTCTCTGCCTTTTTGATGACATCTGTGTTCCAATTCAACTCGGACCTCATAACGACATCGCATACGTGTCCAGCATACAGTTATAGCCTGTAGCTACATATCTGTACTCGCAAAGCGTGGTACATGTGCACGTGTATGCATGAAAAATAAAGATTTCCGTCGTATAATTTTTTCTCTGCCGTAACTACCAATAATTATCTCCGTTCTAAGTTTTCCGAATCTGCGACGTTTCCTTTCAATTTAAAATATTTTATTATCACTATTGCCATCATACGAACGAGGGATAGAGAGGGATTTATCGCTTCCCAATGTAAACATTCTGACAAAATGAAAGGTCTGCGCGTGTGTGTTGAGGGCAGACAAGACCGTGAAGGAAAAGTAGTAGGCATGACCAATTGAGAGAAATTTTTCAGCCACCGAAAAGCAGTTCGGAGGCAATATAATACCATATCTTTCTCCGCATTTCATTTGGCTTTTTTCATTATTTTGTTCCTGCACTCCCCCCCCCCCCTTTTTTTTTCTCCTGCAGTGCGGGGTAGAAAAATTTTTCTCCGGTTTACTCTCTCCCTCCCTTGCACATACGCCTCGACGCACGTACGCATCTACGCATAAACTACGGAGGATATAGTTAAACTGCTGGCATGAGCCATGCGCTTGCTGTAATAATTGACAGGCGTAGACGACGTGCCCATCAGGAAAGCCTTTCACGATTACGGCAGGCAGCCAGAAAGAGAAACATTGGGCGGGTACTATGTCGCCCACTTCCGGGCAGACGTGTCACTCGTTAGTCATTGCTGTAGCGCATAGAGACGGAAGGGCCAGGCGGAAAGTTTCGGGATGGCGCGAGGGGTGAATAGACCGGACGAGAGGCAAAGAAAAGCTTGACATCAGTCCACGAGGGAAGCTTTGCCGGTGCAGACGAAACCAATGCTGCTCCCAAAGAAGCATGAAACTCTGTGAAGCAAGGGGCACTTGGGAAACACTTGTAATAGTGTTTTAGTATTATGAAGTGCCAAACGAGTGATTGCTCGAAGTTGTACGAGAATTCACACGCTCGTCCTAACAAGGTGTTAAAAGGTGTTAACGTTTCTTGCTGCACAGCTCATGCCTCTGAATGGATACAAATTAGAGCAACCAGGCAAGCTAGCTAACGAAAAAAAAGTGGACAAGTCAATCATTTGACTTATTTATCAGGAAAATATTGCAGCTTCAAACACCATAGCCAACATAAGCCAACATTAGCAAACACTAGCCTGCCTTTATTATGAATTTAACCAACTCGAACTGTCATTTAGCGACATTACATTTCATTGGCAAGTGGTAACCAACACCAGCCAGCATTAGTGATTAGTTGAACGCTTTGGACAACATTACTCAGCGCTATTCGAGATAAGACATGATTTAGCAAGGCTAGCCACAAATAGCCGACAATAGCCCTAATTTAACCAACACTACAGCCAACAAAAGCCAGGGCTAATCAGGGCTGACAGTTTCCGAGCAGATACGGTAGCACATATGGCCAGATATGTTCCTCGTACCCCTTCACGGAATGTCGTTGAAAGAGGTCACGGGAGGCATTGCATTCAAAAGGGCGAGAGAGAAAGAAACGAAAGCTTCGGAATGGGCTCTGAGGCGTGACACGACATTGGGTTGGGTGTACAGAGCACCGCAGTCTTCGCCTAAGCCTAAGCCATTGCCTAATTCAACCATACCAAGGCACATCTAATATGCAATCAGACTCGTTAGGAGTCACGGTATATAGCTCTCGTGGATGCTTCTGGGCACAGCTATTCCTAGCACAGTCAAGAAGCTTGCACGATTAGCACCGTCGCGGACAATGGATGATGGCGCGTTTTATTATTCTTACTCTGTATTTTATTCGTTTTTCCGTTAAGGGCTTGTAGCCTGCTGGAGTACTTAAGCCTTTTCATTTCCCGTGTTCTAAGCCTCGCTATATTAAGCGCCACGTGCCTCGGATCAAACCATCTAGGCTAAGGCTCATAGTTTCTGAAACTAATAAATTAGGCGGTCGTTTCACACTTTCCCGCATCTTCTTCGCACATTTTTGGGGATTAAAGAAAAAGTATCTGAATTACTTTTTTGTTCATCTTGTCTGTATATCTGATGTACTGGGTTTTCGCTATAATGAAGTTTGTTCGAATATCCACAATATGTTATGGAATTGAACATTCGTTGCAAATTCACTGTATTCTATTAGAGAAGTTAATATTTCATGAAGAATACTAGTTTAAATTGAATACAAGGGCTGAGAACACTAATTAGTGTTTCGGAATGAATGCATGCGAAGACTCCTTCAGATTATCGTGCTGCTGGGTAGCCGGTTTATTGCACAAAACTGTGTAGGCACCCATATCTCAGCGAATGCTTCGGGCAGATGATCTTTGCTCTGTATTATCCTATAAGTACATAATGATGTATCGCTTTTAAGGCAGCCTGTATAAGATCTTTTTAACAGCGAAGCTGTTAAAGCTCGAGTAAAACAAATGGCCACAAAAACTATCATCATCACGAACGGGTATGTGCCACAGAATTTGGACAAATCCCACTACTCACCACTGGTCCACAAAAATGAACGAGGCAAATAAAGACATAAATAGAAAGAAAGATAGCAACACAGAGAATCAAGGAAAGATAAAAACATATAGCATAAAAAGACAGATAATCAAAGAAAGAGAGAGAAAGAACTAAAGAGAGAGAGAGAGAGAAAGAAAGAGATAGAAAGAAAGTAACCGGCGTTAGCCAGAAGACTTGACGATCGACAGGTTTCGCTCTGCCAAGCTTTGCGCGACTTAGTACGAACTTCCCGCATTTTTTGCTTGTGTATTCAGGTAAATAGGGCGTGTTTGTAATTCGTAAAAATGCAGAAGACAGCGAAAAATAACGAACAAGGGCAAGGTCAAGACAAGACAAGCGCATTCATCAACAGTGCATCATAAATAGACCCGCTACGGCGGTCTAGTGGTTATGGCGCTTGGTTGCTGGCGCGAAGGTCGCAAGATCGAATCCCTGCCGCGGCGGCCACATTTCGATGAAGGCGAAATGCTAGAGGGCCATGTATTTAGATTTAGGTGCGCGTTAAAGGACACCAGATGGTCAAAATTTCCGTAGCCATTCACTACGGCGTCCCTGATAATCATATCGTGGTTTTGGGACATAAAACTTCAACAATTATTATTATCATACATCGGCGACTGAAGCAACTGAAAGGGCTATTCGACGATCGTTAAGCGCACCGCATCACCGATATCACTGCTCAGTGGATCGCTCCTACCATAATGATCATGATATTACAGAAATTAACGATGCCATCTCCAGGAATCGTCCTCCTGCGAGTTCTATACCTACGTACCTCCTACAACAGAAGACATTATACAGTTTATTTTATCTACACTCTCACTATTTTCGTTCCCTCATGCTCTTGGTTGAGAAGCACTCGCCCTTTCGTCAATGTACTTTTTCCATGATGCGGGCGCCTGTATTTTTTACACAACGAGTTCGCTCGCCGGCATCGTTAACTCCCTCTCCGTGATGGCATCGCTGTCGAGACGAGGCGTCCCATTGCGGCGTCGCCCCGTGGATGAAACAATTAGGCACCAGGGACACGGAGTGACAACTGCTGCAAATACTTCAACCAGAAAAGTACAAAGCGAGCGAAGCCATTCCGTGGGCGATGGCGCGTGCCTTGTGGTGCGCGGCTTTTCTGTTGTCGCATTTTCTCGTGCGCCACATTGTTTATCAGTCTGCATGTAGCTGCTATCGTGCCAAGTTCAACGGTTGCTCATTAGGAGATGGAGAAAAAAGAAAAAAAAAAAGTAATCAAGTTTGTACTCTGCCGATTCTGTTTCATTTGTAGTTGGTCTGCCAGGGAATGTGATATCGGATGTGGTGGAATACATCACGGCGCAATACAAATTACCTCGCAGGAAATATATATACAAAGCTTGTGGAAAGTTCGTAAAACCATATAGGGGATGTGGTGTTTATCTTCTGCCACGTGTTCTTTACATATACACCCGTACTTAAAGACAGGCGTTCCATCGAAATGACCACCATCCATATGTAGCAGCCACTCTCATAACATCTTACGCATGATACGAGAAAGCATACACACACGAGCGTAGACAAATGTATACGTGTCTGTTAGCTTACGCTCATCCCGGATAAGCGGAAAAGTCAGTAAATTGCAATTTCCCATAATTAAAATCTAAGAAAGCAGTATATTTGCTACTCGCACCGACAAACAATACATGTAGTTGCACGTGGAGGTTTCTTTTCTTACACTACTAAACAAATAATAAACGTCTGACAGCACGTTGTAGTAGCTGTAATTGTTGGATTGTTATTGTTATGCTCTTTAAAAGAAAAAATAATAAATGTCAAGCTGCTTCACTGTTATAGGCATCAATATTTTTTTTTTTTTAGAGAAGGAACAAGACCGAGCGGC
Organism: Rhipicephalus sanguineus; assembly: GCF_013339695.2. Classification (NCBI taxonomy): domain Eukaryota; kingdom Metazoa; phylum Arthropoda; class Arachnida; order Ixodida; family Ixodidae; genus Rhipicephalus; species Rhipicephalus sanguineus. The sequence continues at coordinate 29,184,397 of NC_051180.1, forward strand.
TTGTGTTCGCGAGCGACACTGGCGGAACGCCCTTACGTAAGAGGAAGATTGTAAATAATGGTCCAGCGCAGTTACTGGAAGATCAGCGCAAGGATGTGCTTCATAGGCTTAGTTAGGGCTCCATCTACCAGGCTTTGTAGTATTACTGCAATATAGAAAGCCAGCTCTACTAAAGGAGATTAGCAGAGATGCTAGGCTAGTATTATTCAGGCAGTAATCTCTCTATCCGAAGGAGCACACAAGGAGGTCACGATCCAGAAATAGCCGAAAAAGAAGAGAGCTGTTTTAGGGAATCATTTTACTGAAGCGTCTACCCTGCTTGAGTTCAGGGCACTTAGATATAAGGGGCTGGTGGGGGAAGCCCCTCCCCCCCCCCTCCCCCGGGTGGGTGGATGGGGAGGAAAGGATTAGCTTAGGTTAACTTTCAAAACACGCACAAGAGTTCCCCCTTCTTGGTCATCTAATGGTATTTATTCGCCACATTCAACCAACTCTTGCTGCTTACGCAGTGTCCCCAACGCCTCTGCAAATGTCCTTTTCCAACCGTAATTTGTTATATAGCAATTACGTTAATGTTGCTGGCTGCTTGAGTTTGTCAGGTATCTGTAACGCTAAAGACGAAACACGTTATGATAGACGTCAGAAATTTTGGGCGACTCGCCACCCCCCACCTATCCTCTCGCATTCTTTTGTAATGCCACCATAGCGCTTACTACAGACAGAGGAGACTGGGAATGTCACAGTGTGCGCATTGCGAATTTCTAATGCCGAAACTGTACTTTGAAAAAACCATGCATACAGCCACAAGGAGCGTGCGTACTAGGTGGGGCGGTAAGGCTTAAGATGGCTTAAAAGTATAAGAGTAGCCGGCCCACAACGCAAAATTTCTCGATTTTTTATATTCGGCTCAATTATCGCTTAGGATAACTTTCCATTCTTCAAGAAACAAGAGGCAACCCTTTATAGGCGTATACAAATACCACCCAATGCCATTTTATGGAGAAATCCTCTTAGTAAGGAATACATACTCAAAAGTAGCGGATAAGGGTTGTTCAAGGAAGAGGCGTTATTGTACTACTTAAGACATCAACTTACAGCTGTTTTTTTTTAGATTAAAAAAGAAACAGACAAGTAAACAACATTAAATAGGTCGTGTTCTACAAAATAAAGCAACAGTATACAAACTTCGGAACTTCGCTCGTGCGGTGTTTATACAGTGCGACAAATATGCACTTCACGCGTTTCCCAAAGGCGAGAATAATCCCAGGAGTATTTCGAAAGACAGCATTCAAGGATTATACTCGTCTTCCGTCAGGAAATGAGACGTTCTGCTCACGAGCCTTTCGCATATCCTGTATCTTACTACCACATTCTAATTATCCCGCAATAAGCCTCTATGAAGTGCCTGCAGACTTATAACGATCCCATGGCTCTGCCACTTTTGCGATAACGAAAGTCGCCGTCTACAACGAAGCGGATGCCGGGACATAGGCAACACAGAGGTAGGTCTATGTATATATTAGCCTAATGCAGGTGGTGAGATGAGTATGTATGATGCATAATTATGGCTCTTCCGTAACATATCTAAGAATGAAGTCCTGAAAAATTATGACGATTTAACATAGTCTTTAGCTCTGTGCGCGGACTCCTCTGGCGATTCTGCATCCGATTGTAGACATTCCCAAACGCTAAGCAAGCGAAACCGTACATATTGCTTGCAACAGCGGGAAGCACAACGAGCAACGTGCACTATCATGATCCTCAGTGTTCAGCTCCGTAGCATTCATGGCGGGAGAATGTACATGTCTTGAGCCACGTAACAACGCAATCACCTAGATAAAGGGTGCGATCACTCGGCTAATTCTTACATCACCAAATAGCAATAATAATTTTCCTACTCAGAGAGCCTTATGCCTTACACTGCAACGCGTCAAACGTTAGTGAAAAAAATTTTGACGGACCACATAATTACGCAAACGGCTGTAGACTAATAGTGATGTCGTACGCCGCACAAGACTGACTATGACCTTATGGTTATGTTCCCTGTTTCTCTCGCCCTCTTTTCCTTTGCACCTCTAACTTTCAAGCTCCCCCATCTCCTTACCCAGTCTAGGGTAGCGTACCGGTTTTTCTTACCTGGTTAACATTCCTGCGTTTCCTCTCACTCCTCTTTTCATTCTAATGATACAACTTTTTATCGTCTTTGATTGCATACGACGTAGAACGAAAAATTCTGAAAGCAGCACTGCATTTGTAACGCGGCTCGAGCTTGGAGCTGTGGCATCTTCTGGGCCCGTGGCAAGAGAGCGGTTGTGCGATCCGCAACACAGAAGCCCTGCTGGTGTTTTTGAGGAACACTCAACTTAACGAAACTTTATGAATGACTCTTTTGTGTACATGTGTGTGTTTGTGACTGTACATCTTATTTCTGTGCGTATGTGACCATTGTATATATCCTAGTCATCACCCGACACCTAGAGTAGCAAGCCAGGCAATAAACCAGGCCAACATCTCCGGGAATTTCATTAAAGATTGTTATCTCTTTCTCTCTCTCTCTCTCTGTCTTTTATACATACTGCGTCAGATTTCAGACCACTGTAACTGGGCTTAACTGTACAAGAGTGAACATGCGTTATTTATTTATTTATTTATTTATTTATTTATTTATTTATTTATTTATTTATTTATTTATTTATTTATTTATTTATTTATTTATTTATTTGTACGAGTACCCTTAAGGCCCGTTACGGTATTACACAAGGGGGTTCCTTAGGGAAACCGGACTGAATGACACATTGTGACAGTTCGCTGATTATATTGGCGTGTGTCCTTTGGACACTGCTATTGTGATGACTTTGTAGTATCGCTACAGGCTTTCTTCCTCTGTTTCGTTCTTTTACAACCCCTTTCCCAAATGCAGGGTAATCAAACGATTTTCTTAGCTTAACCTTCTTTTCTGCCTTCCTCTCTCTCTCTATTTACGTAAGGCGAGGGGAAAGAAAAAAAAGACAATTACAATATACGCCAAAGAATTAATGAAGGAATAATAAATATTAGAAGACGAGATAGTGAAGAAATAATAACAGTAGCAACAATACCAAAGAGACAGCGCGAACACACTGAACATGAGCATGCTTTAGCACTTTACAAACGTTCGTGAAACGCAGCTGAGTTTGAGAAGCACAGTAGGGCTGCTATGGCTTTGTGCATGTACGGATGCGAAGGCCAAGGGTCCACGATTCTTTCTTCCCATAGTGGTCTTCCTTCACAGTGGCGTAGCTCTTTCTAGAGCGCATGGTTGCGTTTTGAAGGACGAGGAGGGACGCAGAAAGTGCTTTACTGCCTCTTTCCAGCCGCAAAAGTTAGATGCAGTAACAAGGCAGTGATTTACACTGACCATCACTGACATCCCTCGCCTCATTTTCTCGCGACGAGTTGATTCCACTTCGATGTTAAACGCCTTACACGAATCACTCCCTGCTTGAAAAAAGAAATGCATATGCGTAAAGGAATGCTGCCATAGAAATTTCTGTTTCGTGCATTGTGAAACACCGGAGACAAGGCACGGCGAAGTCCAGATACGCCCCCACTCAGTGCAGTATAACCTGTTCGAGCCGGTATCAGTGAGTAAATCAGAGTGAAGTTAGGGGACCACCGTCACATATCTATGATTCAGGAAAATGGAAAGAAAGAAATAAGCGTTACATTGCGACAGCTCTCCTTTTAGTGCCGCCTCAATTCAATATGCCTCGCATTGCCACAGAGCAGCGCAGCTGTCCCGAAAAAAATGTGTGGCGTCGGTGAAGTAATGAGATTTTCGCTGCTATAGTTCAATCACACGACACCTGTGAACGTCTTACTAACTAGGCCAATCTCAAGTCTTCCTTCAGTGCGAACGTCGAACAAATTTCGTTCTGTATTTCACGCAAGAATTCCACTCTTAATTTTCCTCTGGTGCGCTCCGCGCACAACTATTGCGTATAGTCAAGAAGTCAGCGGCGGAGCTCTCGGACTGCACAACCGTTATGCTTTGAAACCTATTATCGCAACAATCAACGAAGTGAAACTCTTGCTGTTGAAGATAAGTGTTTCCCCAAGGCACAATCGACCAACTAAGAAACTGCACGAGCCAAAAATATGACACTGCCTAGCCGACATGCCAAGGGCTTCACGCTGAAAGGCGCAAATTTAGAAGCAACGATGCTTTCGCCATGGATGTACCGAGTGAAACCGTAACGAACCTTTCTTGCGGCCACTGTTGGATCTGCCTTGCTACGATGAGTTATATTTCAAAGCAGACGTCAAAAAGACGGGGTTGCTGACGTCGATGCTGAAAAATACTCTCAACTTTCGGAACAAACTTCAAGTGGCCCACGGTGCAGAATTGATCGACCAGACGAAAATTGGAAGTAGACGACCCCACAGCAATGTTGCTTGTAGCTTTTTGTTCTGCCCACCTGCCTATCACGGTGTTTTTCATGCGTGCAACCACGCATTGTCAATATGCCCCGAGGTATTCAATGCGGATTGTATCCGAATATATCCCATTCTACATACATTGTCGGCTCGACTGTTGACCAGCGGCTGAGTGTCAACTCTTCTCGAGCGTCGCTGTACGCGTTGCAGAGCGAGTTGCATTATCGAAAACGGCGGAGAGTGACGTCAGCACGAGCTAGAAAAATCCCTGAAAAATATTGTGCCTTCCATAGAAAAGTCTGTTCGGGAGCGTTTGTTGCCAATGGCAGTTCCCTCAGGCCCACAAGCAAAAAGAAAAAGAAAACAAAGTTTTCTATGCCACTACTTCGTGTTCCGCGCCTGCAGAACTACTTTTTGCAAAGAGCTACTCGTGAAATAAAACAGGAGCTATATAAATGTGGGAAAGGTAGGGCAGTTAGTGGGAATTGAGACTCCTGGTCTGCTACCCTCGCTACACAAGGGCAAAGGGAAAGGGAAAAAGAAAGACGGAGATAAATAACACGCAAGCTTCAATAGGGGGAACTGATTTAATTTTTGACGCTGCAGTGTACAGCAAACACAGGGTACAAAGCACGAAAAGAAAACGTTTTCACAGCTGTGCCCATACCTATACAAAAAAAAAATGCTGCCAGTGCAAGCTGAGCGCACTTCGCATTACCATCGCTACTATTGCCGAAATGACTGCAGTTAGCGCATCAGCGCATTACCGCATTAAATATAATGCTATAAGTATTTGATATGGCCATCCGAGCCTTCTCCGAATGCTGAATGTTCCTATTTAATAAGAAACAGTTTATCGCTTCAGATAAGCAAAGCGGTCATCCAGTCTTCTTAAGGGAAATAATAAAATATATAGAGCCAGGTAAGCTCCGAAATAACGTTCAATATTTAGGAACTAACTTCGTTTTTCTGCACGCCGGTACGTAATGAAAATGATAATATCGATCGCATAGTACGCAAATTAATGTATTCACTGATAGATAAAAGAATAATTCCGGAACAAAAAGAACGAGGATGAAAGAACCCAAGAAATGAAACAAAATATGTTAATAAGGGGAACGCATGACTGAGATTTAATATGCGCCCGTGCGCAACGCTGGCCGTGAGGACAAGAAAAGCTGAAACATGCTAGCTTCCAAAATTTTTCTATAAAATCCGGAGGGGAATGTTATCAAGCACACAGCAGATGCCCCATGATGGATCTCGGACGACGAGGAGCGTGGATCAGGGCGTAGTTTCCAAGCTGCGCCCACTCATACTCATTTTCGTCTTCAGTTTTGGCTAATGTGCCGACACCCTGACGACGCGTTCATTCCAGATACTTCGGCTATCGCGCAGCGGGCAGGAGATGTCAGACGGGGCATTATGCGGAGATGCACGAGATATTGAACAACGCGTGCACTGATTGGGCGATCAATCACTGCGTGCTACTGCAAGTGTATCAGTCACGGCAAGAAGGCTTTGTGAGTGTCAAAGAAAGGATTGAAGCTAAAGAAGGTTTAAAGAGAACAACTCGAAAAGCAAGTAGTAAGAAAGATAAAAGAGATGGGAAGGAGAATGACAAGAACAGAAGATACTGGTTTACTACCCTACACTGTAGGATGCCGTAGAAGAAAAGAGGAATAAATAAATAAATAATAGCGTAACAACAAAGCAAACGCGCGAACGAAAATATGCATGCGGTGGGATACGAGTAGTGACTGTACGGGACGAAGTTAAAGTCAGAGATGTAGTTAGGGAAGCTTTTCGCAACATACCTCAATTCATTATACAGGCGCTACTTGAATAGCAACCTGCATTGCCGCAAGTCTGTGCGTGCACTTTCGTGCTTACTGAGCAGACCGTGCACTACGTGCCGCTATCATCACCAGGGATCGCTTACATTCTCATTCATCTTTCCATTCATATTTTCCATATCTCAACTCAGTGTAGCATTTATTTATTTATTTATTTATTTATTTATTTATTTATTTATTTATTTATTTATTTACTTATTTATTCTTTTTTTCTGATGAAAGGAAGACGCAAGAATAAACAAAGACAGCTATTTTTTAGTTGCTAAGGTTTTGTGTGGGCTTAGAGTAGATGGACCAGCGGATGTTGCAACACAAAAACACGTACTCAGAGCCTCCTGAGTTTGCTTAGGAGCAACAAGATCACTTCTCAAGCATCTTCATGCACATAGTGAACACTTGTATGCTGATATACACTAAGCTGGGGAGAGCAATAACAGAGAAAAGAGGCGCTTTTGCCGATGACTGTCAAAGGTAACGGGTGATATACAAATTGCGGGTGACGATCCGCTTTGACCGGTGATTTTTACCGGAACCTCGAGCTCCGCAGCGGTTTAAACTCCACTGCGGCCGCTCTGCTACCTTGGTGTATAAATCTCTTGTCTCTCGAGTGGTAAAATTTTTAGGAATACCATCATGAGTGCAGGTTAGATAAGCTCAGTAAAACTTTAAATATTTTCTGAACCAGTATCTCACTATCATAGATGGCCATTAGAAAGTCATGCTTTGCAGGAATGAATAACAGCGCTGGACGTCTCCTTTCTTTGATAATCTCAAGTGTTTGTAGTCGCTGGCCTGTGCATGGAGTTACGATTCAAAGCTTACCGAACGCAGGTAATGTTATTTAGGAGGTGTTTGGCATGTACGGATACAAAAAAAAAAGAAAATCTGAAGGCGCGAACACCGATGCTAATCGAAAGCTCCGGACATTTCTCCATCACCTGCTCCAGTATCGGAACTGATGAGAATGCATACGATATCTAAAGCTTACACACTCAGAAACTGAAGAAGCGCACACTATTTGCCATGTGCATACTATAAGAAATTACGTCCTGTAAATTTCCTCAGGAAATCTTACGCCCTGCTTGTTGTCGTCTATTGACGCCTTTTGTTCCCATGAAAAATGTCAGGCGGTGCATTTTCTGCACAAGCATCCTTCAAGAAATGGCCGCATTTAGTGGGCTGACAAAACCAAACAGCATGGGGAACACGCCGCTACCAATCATGTCCACGAAGTAACAGACGTGCATGGTAAGGGTGACAGCTCCTCGGATGTCCAATAGGTCTTGTGGAGAAGTGTAACAGAATTAAAATATTCCATACGTACAGCAGAACGAAGAATTAGTTGCATTTGTATGCAATGTTTCGACTAGAAGAAAACAAAAATTTGAACCGACTCTGTACATAATTATTTGCAAATCACCTCTGCGGTAGGTTTTCGGTCCTGCAGCATTCTACTTTTCTCGGAGGGAACAACACAGAAAAAAAAAAAAAACATGAGACCTTTCCCCGCTCTGGTTCTAAGTGAGCGGTCCGATGCATCCTGAATATATTTCCATAAATATTTTTTGCTCTGAGAGTTACCGTGGTTGGGTGACTAGCGAAGAGCCGGGGAATACTTGTTCAGGATTCCGGAACTTCAAACAGAATAATTCGTTTACACGCGTTTTGCGACATGGAGGACTTCCACAAGAGCGGTAGCTCCCATGCAACAAAAAGAAAGAGGTGGAACGGTCTCAAAACAAGAAAAGGAAGACGACAACTAGATTCATGGCCCGATCGAAAACCACAATTTGCGTAATAATCTCTTAATTGCGGAGACTTCCGGGCGGCGTGCCTAAAGTCCTTAATAATACAATCGTTACTACAAACCGAAGGAGACATTTAAAAGTGGCCTAATTAAGAAATGTCGCGTATAATTTTCAGCGAGAGAAAATGGCACGCCAGTGTTTTCGGACTATATTGTGCAATGCGTAAATGTTAAGCCTGTCCTTTATTAATTTTTACTGACATCCACGTATTGTACGATTTCAATGCGGAATATCTTTCCTTCAGTTTTTGTGGGGCGCAAGCGCTGCGGCAGTTTAAGTGGAAAAACTTCGGCGAATGCGTAAAAGTGGCCTCCCCCGTTGACTCATTGATGCGTAATGAATATTCCAGGTCGGCGTTCCTTCGAAAGTTCTGGGATCGCTTCAAAAGGAACGACAAAGAATCGAAAACTCGACTGGCTCTCATTAGGGAAAAGGCTTGTTACTTACCTTCCGCTATCACTTGCGTTTGCGTTCAGCAAAAGAAGGGTCGTAAAAGCTTAAAAATAAATCGGATACGCGGAAGTCTCTATAGTTTAATGTTGAATGCGACCTCTAGCAGAGGGCATAAAGATCAGCCAGAAGTAAGAAACAGGCGATTCGAAAACCTCCACTCTCGAGCAGAAGGAAGCTCTCTATTCGCTCCGTGCAAACGAAAACTGTTCAGATGTTTGTGTGTCTAGAATATCGGATATAATAGCAAATAAAAAAAAACTGTGCGTAGCTCGCACAAGTGGCACAAGGCTATAGACATAGCGGAGCTAATGGGCACCGAGCTGGTCCTGACCTTTCGAGGTTTTACTAAGTTTTAACAACGCAGCTGTTTAAGCCGAGAGTTGGTCCGTGACGCGTGAACAGAAACGATTATGAACCAGCACGTGCTTCCTTCATCCTGTTCTTCATCTTCGTCCTCTTCTGGCTCGCTCGAAGAACACGTACAGAGAGAAAGAAAGAAAGAGAAAGAGAAAAATTCTTGTCGAAAAAAACTTCCTGGCGAGGCGGGATTCGAACACGTGCCCACGGTACGAAGGCAACCACTCGGCTATCCAGGCACGATAGCAGAGAATAGCAAAGCCTTGTATAGTGCAGTATACCAAGTGGGTGGAAAAGGAAAGTGAGGGTGAGGAGAAGGGAAAGGAGAAGGGGAAGCAGAAAAGCATAGCATAGAAACAATGAGAAAGAGAGAAATAGCGAGAAAGAAATGCAGAAAGAGAAAGAAAGAGATAGGATCAAAGAAAGAAAAAGAGAGAGAGAGAAAAAATATATAGAAAGAAAGAGGAAGCAAACGTGAAATAGAGAAAGAGAAAGAGGGAAGAAAGAAGAAGAGAGACAGAAAATGCAAGAAAGAGAAAGACATATGTAGAGAGAAATAAACAAATAGACATAAAAAGAGAACAAAAGAGAGAAAAAGCAGAGAGAAAAAAGAAAGAGAAAGAAAGAGAGGATGAAACAAAGAGAAAACTAAAGAGAAACAAAGAAAGCCGCCCAGCTCCGCATTTTCTTCAGGCTTGGCATAGCTGTCTTTTCTTTCTTTTTGTTAAGTTTTGCGATGTTATTCTACGTTTTGATAAGTTTTGCGATGTTATAGTGAGTTTTGCTAAGTATTGCGAGACTACGTTAAATGTTGCTAGCCATTGCTATGCTTTTTCTGAGTGTTGCCGAGTGTTGCGAGGCGATGGCCTAGACTCGCCAAGTCCGACTCTATCACTCTATGCCAGCCTTCAGTCTTTGTAGGTGCCCCCGCAGCAGAGACTCTACTGAAGCATTTCCGGGTGGTAGTCAGTAGTGCCCAGCTTCGGGCTAGGACCAGCTAGGTGCCAATAAGCTCGGCTTTGTCTTTAGCCGTGCGCAACTAGTGCAAGCGACGCCCCATATTTTTTAGCCAAGTAGTCGGCCTTGCCACGCAAGGGCTAGATAGCGAGATAGCGAAGCGAGTGCGAAGCTATGCACAGATGCGCCAGTGTTTGCTTGGCAACGCGAGGTGAGGTCATCTCTCCGCGAGGTTGTTTTATCCACAACGGATGGACTAACGCTCGGCGTAAAGAACTCCGCTATTAGTTTTTATGAGTTATCATTTTTCCTTGGCTTAAAAGGAAGAGACTAGAACGAAAGATTTTCTTCTCTCTTTTTTTTTTTTTTTTTTTTGCTGTCTTCATAGACTTCAATGTATCTGATGTTTCAGGCATTTCCTTATGAGCAAAGCTTTTTTTTAGGTGCTTGCTATATCCAGAACATTACTTCCTTTTTTTGTGGCACCTATTTCTGTTTAAGTAAATGTGCTTATGGAGAGTTTGGCGTCCATAAGAAACTTCGGTCATTCCTCTTCTCTTAATAGTATTCTTCGAAGTATTGCCAACAATCACAACATTTAAAGGCAAGTAAACGAACGGACACTTGAACAGTTAAGTCTCGTTACTACAATATAAATATTCACACACAGAAACGTTTTCATAAACGTTCACACTTTAGAAGAGTCCACAGATCTTAAAGGTTCGCGAAACAAAAATATTCACACCGCATATTTTTGGCACATGCAGAGCAAGTATCTCTCGAGAACGGCACTCTAATAAGAGCGGTCACGTACTCAACGCAAACGACACACAAATAAAAAAAAACGTAATTTAGAGTACTCGTTATAACAGAACTGACAAAAGCAAAGCGAGCAAATCTATGTCTATATAAGAACTCTAACCACCAGCGACAATAAAAAAAATCTTCAAGTATACCACACAGGGCCGGAAGTGCCGGCTTTGTTCCCATACGCGAAAGTGATGGCGTAGCGGGGGGGGGGGGGGGTTCAATATTTCAACTTCTGCGAAAGAGAGAGATTATAATCTTTAATGAAATTCCTGGAGTCGTTAGCCTGGTCTGTCGCCTGACTTGCTACACCAGGTGTCGGGTGATGACTCTTTGCAGGCTATGTATATATCATAATCTGCAAAGAGTTACTTGGTCAACTCCCGAGGATGGTCTCAACTAGGAGTTACTTCGTCAACTCCCGAGGATGGTCTCGGCTCAACGAATCAGAGAAGTCGGGATGTATGCAGCAACCACGAGTCGAACAATCCCTCAACTTGCTTATCGAGTTACCCCGCTTGCATATCTAAGTAGACTAACATGCGACCCTAAGCCTTTTCAAATAAATATGGGCGCCGTGCTAGGATCAGCAATGCTTGCAACAACTGTGCCCCTTCTCAACTTTCAAACATCGATGACTCCATAAATAAATAAAAGTTATGACTGCGTACATATTTTTTTCTAAATCGGAAATTCGTTTTGTGTGTGTGTGTGTGTGTGTGTGTGTGTGTGTGTGTGTGTGTGTGTGCGTGCGCGCGTGTGTGCGTGTGTGCGCGTGCGTGCGTGCGTGTGTGTGTGTGTGTGTGTGTGTGTGTGTGTGTGTGTGTGTGTGTGTGTGTGTGTGTGTGTGTGCGTGCGCGCGTGTGTGCGTGTGTGCGCGTGCGTGCGTGCGTGTGTGTGTGTGTGTGTGTGTGTGTGTGTGTGTGTGTGTGTGTGTGTGTGTGTGTGTGTGTGTGTGTGTGTGTGTGTGTGTGTGTGTGTGTGTGTGTGGTTCAAAAAAAAAAGAAATATTTTTTAAACGTTTCGCCTTTATGTCCTCCTGAGACTATAAGTCATTCAGGATTCCGTCAAGCCATTCATAATTTCCCCTTGTCTTGATCTTTAGTTTGGGCTTCTAAGTCTATTTAGACACGCTTCCCCAATTTTTCAAAAACGGGGTCGTTGACCAATGCCCCGCACACCTTGGATTTATAAAAGGGGCATTTTATACGTTAAGTTACTACACACTATCATAATTAAGCGACGACAGTTCATATAGGACAGTTATATCACTTCTGGTATCCACCTGCGCCTGTCTCTGAACATCTCCCGGCCAACTTTGGAAAGTGGGTGACCCATGGATGAAGGGGTGTAACTTCGGGCTGCTGGGCTGAGCAAACAGGGTGCGGAGCCCAGTGTTGGGCCACGTTGGTTAACTTAGTGAGTGCGGCTTCGCATATTTCGATCTCCGATAGTATCCATTCATGGCAACTCGGGTCATCGAGTATATGCCGTTGGGCATGTGCCCCAATTCAATAATGATGATGATGATGATCGCCTTTACGAATAATCCTCTTGACACAGACTTTGTTCACCGTGCACTGCGGTTATGTGCAACGAGATGACGTGTACAGAGGGAGAGAGGAAGAAATAGAGATATAAAGAAAGAGAACTAAATATAGAGAAAGAGAGAAATTCTAGGGGAAAAATTTCTTCGCGAGGCGAGATTTGAACCCGCGTACACACCAGGGGCGTAGCCACGTTAGGGCCCACCCGGGCCCGTGCCCCCCCCCGAAAGTTTTTTTTGCCATAGCATACAGAGCAGAAAATGACACTCGACCACATCTGCCTGCTCGTCCCCACTACAGATCAAGGAGGTGCCCCCCCCCCCCCCGAAAAAAATTTCTGCTTACGCCCCTGGTACACACCATTCGAAGGTGAGCTGCTAGCAGAGCATGGCGTAGCCTTGTGTAATACATTGGAGCAAGGGGATGGGAAAGGGAAGTGAATGAGAGAAGGGCAGATGTGAGGGTGAATAGGAGAGAAAGGAGGAGAGGAGAAAGCAATACATACCACAGAAAGAAATAGAAAAAGAGAAACAGAGAGAACGAAAAGCGGAAAGAAAAATATGCAGAGCGCGAGAGAAAGAGATAAAAAGAGGAAGCGAGAAATACAGAGATAGAGGGAAAGAAATGAAAGATAGAGAAAGAAAGAAAGACAGAAAGACTGAGAAAGAAAAAGAAATAAAGAGAGAGAGAGAAAGAAACAGGTAGGTGAGGGTGGGGAGGAGAGAAAAGCCACCAGCTCCGCTGCTACCTTAGTCTTCGCACCGATAGCGCCGAGCTGCCCTACTTTTTCTTTTTTTCTCAGTAGGTTGTATTGTGCAAGCGAGTCATGCTAGGGGGTTTCCGTTCTAACAGTGAGTGCTTCTTCGCTGCTAATGTATATATCGCGCTTATGAGCAATTAAAAGTTCGTCACCCCGACTTAAAATATTACGTTTGGCTGTGCAGCGATGTCAGAATCCTCACTAAAATGTGGCAGGAAGTTCATGTTTTTCGACCGAGAACCAACTATACGAACATGCGTTTGTATGGAAAAATTACCCACCTAAAGCCTACGAAAGACGCTTGACGTCACAAAAATGAGCAGATATCATTGGATAGGGCATGCACGTAAATTCTCTCTGGATGGGACAGCGATGGCCTTGGGCGGAGCTTACATTTATTCATTCTTTGGTTTTAATGGGCTTTAGAGTCCTGCTTCCCCTCTCACTCTTTTACCCCTCTTCCCTCCCTATACGTAGAGCAGCAAACTGGACAAAGTTATTTTCCGTGTCGTTCCTTCATCCCCCCCCCCCCCCCACTTTCCACCGTCATCACAATCGCTACTCTCGCTGCTTCGTTGGCTTTTACGGTCATGTTCTCAAACATCCCACTCGAAGATGTACAAAAAACACTACGATGCAGCTGCGCACAATCGCTAAATATGAGACTTTCTTTTGCTTTCGTCTCTTTGTGATTCGGCTCTATTTTCTTGCTGCGCCCGTTCCCACAGAAATTCTTTATCAGGTTACTATTCAAAGATTCAGCTGCGGCTGAAAGATAGGACATGCTTTGTCCGTCTTACACATTTCATATGAACTAAATACACCGGAGGCATTTGTTTTTCTTGGTATTGTTAGAAATAGAAGACATCGGTGCCGTCTTAATTCTTAATTACTTCTGCCGGGAACTGGGCCTCTAAGTGGACTGGGCGCCACAAAAACGATCCGAAAATTTCAATTACAGCCTCCAAGATAACAACCTTCAGGAGGGGTTTCTTCAGTACGCTCCTACGCACGTGCAGCTGGATTTCTTCGTTCGAAATTTTGAACGTGCGGGCGCCTTCGCAGGCTTGCGTGCGTATGTATGTATGTATGTATGTATGTATGTATGTATGTATGTATGTATGTATGTATGTATGTATGTATGTATGTATGTATGTATGTATGTATGTATGTATGTATGTATGTATGTATGTATGTATGTATGTATGTATGTATGTATGTATGTATGTATGTATGTACGTACGTATGTATGTATGTATGTATGTATGTATACGTGTGCGTGCGTGCGCGATCGTGCGTATATATGTGTGTCTGTGCCCGTCATGACGTTTCGCTTTCTGTCTTTCTCTCTTCGTTTTCAATGCAAATAAATATGTTCGCATTTTCACAGCTACTCCTGCGCAAAGTGAACGAAAGTTGCTGTCCGTTACTTTTTTTTCGTACTTCCTTAGTTTCTTACCACGATATGCGTCACGAGGGACACTGGAACGTTCATTTGCTCGGGCAGTTTCATTATTTATAAGACTTATGGATGAACCACGCGCGAACCGCACGCATATTCACACCGAATCATGATCGCGCATGTCTTGCAAGCGCGCGAGGAATCATCCACACATTGGGCCACGTGAGAAAGTGATGTTCATAGCGGCAACGTGAAACTGCTTTTTCGGGCTCAACGATCCTCTCTATAAACCATACTTTCCTCAGTTACCTTGTATACCATTGAATTCTGACAATCCACATATCACTTAAGTCTGTAGTGCCTTTGTATTGTCATGCACTAGCTGTGCAGGCTGGGTATCAAATTTCGCAGCTATGCCTTGAGAAAAAAAAAAGGAGGGCTACTTTTTAACGTTATATGGCGAAAAAGCTTTCTCCAGAAGTCATACGAAAGAGAACCAAACCCTACAAAAGGTAAGTGAGATGTGGAGGACGGGGAGGGTGGGGCAGGGTTCAAGGCGTTTCAGAAAAACTCCATATCACACAGCCCTTTTTCGAAGGGAATCAAAGTGCTTTGGCGGAGGTCACGTTCCCCTATATATAGCGCTAGCACTGACGGACGCCACGCGGTGTGATTTACGTCGCGTCCGCCGCTTTTATGGCTTCGCATCCGAGCTTTTCAAATCGTTAAGACCAACGGCGCGCTAAGAACCCCTGCTCTTCCATGGTCTCCGTTCCTGCGGCCTACCGCAGTGACAGCCCTCCACTTCTGGGGTTTCATCTGATATAGCATCAACTACAGACTCGCTTTTGCGGTAAAAAAAAAGGAAGAAAAAAACATAAGGCCAAGCGATTATCGCGTGACATAATCTCAAACATCCCGGGAAAGATGCAGCAAATACAAGTGCGTCTTTTTCAAGTCATTCCTTACATTTTAATGCCACTAAATATTAGTTTAAAGCTGTTTATTGTTATTAAGGACTTATTGAACTTTTTGCGAGAAAGTGGCCTATTGGATAGGCTACAGTAGTTCCGTTCCTCACCTTTCCTTTGTTTTAGATGCGAAGCAGCTTTCGCGCTGGGCTTTGTCCGTAGTTTCATTGGCGACCGTCCGCTCTTTACCACCTAGCATAGCCATCTGTAACATATTGAGCACGCGCTCGCGCCAAGGAGAAGTCTTCTTCCTCTTGTTCTTCGACCGCCTTGATGATGATACGTGCAGAGCACTTCAGGGGCCCGGACTGCCGTATGCTGTCCTAGCTTGGCGTAACGAAGACAAAACTACGTGTGCTGGCACGCGCTAGCGCGTTTGGACCTGCGTAAGGGCCTGGGTAAGACGCTGTGGCTTCTCCCTCTTACACTCTCTCAGCAATCAAGTGATGGCGTCGGGGAACAAGATTCTGCAGACGCGCGATGAACCCGCGTAGCGTGCTCCAACAAGAGGTCGAGACGAGTAACAGCCACAGCAACTACAGTGAATTCATGGTGTGCTCCAAATGCAAGGACGCGTTAAAGTCGGGCAAGGTGCCCGTGATGAACGGAACTTTAACTCGACCAATCCGCTGCATAGCATCCCCACATGGTTCCCTTTAGTGGGAGATGGCGTAATTTTCTTTTTCCCGTGCCTGCTGTTAGATATTTTCCCCTTTCCCTTCTCTTAGTGTAAGGTAGCAAACCGGATGTTATAATTAGGGTTGACCTTCCTACCTTCCTCTCATTTTTTTATCCCTCTGTCTCTCTACAAGCCCTTAAAAGACAGCGTTTTTTTCATTCGTCTTGAGTTAGGTCCATTGGGTTGCTGTCATGAGCGTGGTGTTTTTCTTGCTTCTGCCGAGATAGCAGGGGAGCAAAAAGTTGAGGAGGAGGAGAGAGTATCTGGAAGCAGGTGAATACTTTTCCAACACGCCTCGGGAATTGTTCATTTGGGCTTCTTCATTTAGAAGCGCAGCGCGATGTAGTACAGGCGATGCGAAAAGCAAAAGCTCCATAATAATACAGTTTTTGCCGCGGCCACCATCACAGGAATTTACAAGAACACAGACACGCAGCTGCACTGTACAGCAAGATGTACATAGATGTACTCCCGTCCGTACGCATGTCGGTGCACTCCCACGTCTGTACTCTTAACCTTTTCGATAGTGGCCACTTCGTGTTAGGACGCGAAGAAAAAAAAAACGAAAAAAAAACAACAGAAAAAAAGGAGCCGTGATTTATTACATACTTAAACACGTCTTCAAACTGAAATTTGTGCCCTATCATCCCTCCTCGCCGCGGCTAAATAGATAAATAAACCGCGAAAGGTGTTCTTTACCTATGGTCTGCGAATCTGGAAACTCGACAGGCAAGAACAGAGACCCCATGATTTATACTTGTGTAATTTTAATTATCTTCTGCCGCTTAAAGAGAACAACCACTATAGGTGAAATACTACTCAGAGCAATGCATTGTAGAGTTGATACGAAAAGGCTTACATCAGGCTGTGCTCAAGGATATTTGTCTCGTAAAACGCTGCCCAAAGATATACACAAAGGCTATGCGGTATATACGAGGGCCATGTCGTTGAGCTGCAATCCCAGACATAGGCGTGTGTACGGGGGCGCAGGGGGGAGGCCGCCCCCCCCCCCCCCCATTCACCTAAGAGAGGGGAGGAGTGGCCCAAAGTCATCCCCACACACTGACATAATAGGGAGTGTGGGGGCGCAATGTCAGCGCCATCCACTGACATAATTGGGACGGGGGGGGGGGGGGGCGCTGCGACGAACCTTCGCCCCCCCCCCTGAAGGGGAACCCTTCAGGAGGGGGGGCGAAGGGGGCACCCATGATCCCAGAGGTCTTCTATTGAATACCAGCCAAAGCGGTCCCATTTCGACGTGGGCAAAGCGCAAAACACTTGTCCATGCAATTAGATTTACGTGAGCGTTAAAGAAAATCGCGTGCTTGAAATTAAACTGAAGTCCCTTTTCCGATTTCCTGTGACGGGCCTCATATTTGGAGCGTGGCTATTGGACGTATAGGAGGCAGGAAATAACTTTTATTTAAAACGCCAAGATTGGGAAGGATGGGCTCCTTTCCCTAGGTGGCAGCCATGAGTCCTTGTGCTCTGGCGGCATCCTCGGCTTGCCCAATGACTTGGAGTTGCACTTCTGGGTCGGCGCTTAGCAGTTCGGTCTCCCACTGCTCTTCGCTAATGAATGTTATATCTTGCCCTGGCACTCTGAGGCAAGCCCACAATATATGATTCAGGTCCGCCCTTCGATTACAAAACCTACACATATCGGAGTATAACTCCGGGTGGTATAGTTTCCATACGCGACCGGATTCGGGAACGTGTTCGTCTGCAAGAGGCGCCATGCCGTCGCCTGCTGCTTGCTTAGCGAGATGTGTGCCGGAGGAAAGCGGACCCTTCCAAGCCTGTAGTGTTCTGTAATCTCCTGATAACTAACCATGCGGTCTGTATCCGTCCTCGGGTTTCGCGCTGCGCCTGTTCGACCTGCCAATTGTAATCACAAAAATTGGGGGACGCTTAAGCTTCGCCTTTAAGAGTTCAACGCGATAGCAATATCCTGTCCCTAGTGCGTACTTCGAACACTACGAGTGCTTAACAGAATGCACGCAATAAGGGTGTCTGCTTATGTAATGGGTAGCCTGCTTTAAACCAGGAGCAATTATGTGCGAGAGCCTTTTTCGAAGCTGCGATGCACCCACTACGTGGTCTTAAGGTAATACGCGCAGTAATGTGTGTGACTTTTGTAATGGGTGGCTGTCTTTAAACCACCAAGTCGTTATGATATTGACGTGGTGTGACGCCCGATGGCAATGTACGCTTGTACCACGCAATATTACTGCCATATTACATCTCGTACTGACACCTGTATACAGGACGCGTATTTTTGGGAAGCATCAAAGTTACTTTCAGTGCAGCTCCAAGCAGAGGCGTGGCTGTGTGGTAGAACACCTGCTTGCCAAGCAGACGGCGTGGGTTCGATTCTCACTCGGACCCGACATTTTTATTACTTATTTTATTTGCAGCTTTTTCGATTTTTCGGTCACGAACAAGATGATGATTTTTCGCTCACAACCAACGGTGCCGGCGCCGACGCCGACGGCGGAATTTCTGCGATACGAGATCTCTAACGCTATCGTGTTAAAATTTATTCAGAAAGCAACGCATGCACGCATGAGCGACTACACGCAGGCCCTGAAATGGCTGATGAGCTAGAGTATCAGCGCCAAACGCAAAAAAGACAGCCACTAATTGAGAGCTGCCTGACACCACACTGTATCTTGGGATGTTTCCCAAGCCACTAACGAGCCAGGCGAATGTGAGAGAAGTGCCCCTTGAGGGTCGGACGAGGAGGCATGCGGTTCCGGTCATTCATTCCCACCCAAGGTTTGCCGGCTTTCGCTCAAATGTCATGACGTTGAGCATTGCCCTATGTGCACTGAGCTGGTGGCGCCGCGGTGCGGTGGTGAACGAAAGCTACTGGCGTGCTCCGCGCAGCAGCCGACCGATGAGCGGAGTGGAGCAGTGTCAGGTTGTTAGCTGTGCTTAGCAATGTCGCGTATAAATTGCTGTGTCGTAAACTGTGCCAATAACTATAAGAACTACGCACCTGGAACAATGTTTTTCAGTTTTCCGCTATGACCATGCTTCAGGAACAGGCGGAAATGCTGCATTCGTGTACACCGAGTAAAGCAAGTGATCCTGCGGGCACGTTTATGAAGGACATGTAGCTAGTTGGCTGTGAACTTGCGCTCCACGCAGGTTAACTGATATTTTTACACTGCTGACGGAAGCGAGTGGCAGCTGGCAATGTGATCTCGAGCCTGCAGTCAACACTTAATTGGCGGAAAGCCGTCGACAGACCCAGCAATTTTCCTTTGTACGCTGCTGCTGTTTTTCCACCGTACCGCAGTTCGTCTAGTGGCACAGTTCGCAGACAGCGCAGTTCATAAGCAAGAACAGTAGGGAAGAAGCCCCTCATGCCTGGCAAAATGCGTCGCGGACTGCAAGAATTTCAAAATTTATTCCCCTTGCACTGACGTTGCCCTTAACATCACTGTGCGTGCAAGCAAAGCCGCGCCACGCCGTTCTTCTGCTCTACGTGACAGCTAAGATATCACGTGCAAAGCTAGCACGTGACAATGTAACTCAATGGCTCATGCAACCCGAGAACCTCTACGAACGAAACTGAACTACAGCACGGAAAACTTCGCGGAACTGCCACGCATTGCTAAATGCAACACGTGCAGTTCGGCGGTCGAACGTTTTACTTGCGCCCATCGCAAGGGGTTGTCAGACACATGTCAGACACAAATGTCATCGTTTACTCAACAGTCAGAAGGCAAAATCACAAGAAAGAATGCATACAAACATCGATGGTGACGGCCTATGCTTCGATGTTTACGCTGGCCGGCCTAACGAGTCGCCCTTTCAAAACACTCCGTCGCACGTCCGTGCTTTCTGTCACATCGAAAACATGATTGATTCCGTATAATCTGTTCTTTCTCTTCATCTGAGGCCCTAAAAGAATCCTGCACTGCCAAATTTCTGAGAGCCTATAGCCGTTTTATCAAATCGGTCGCCTTCGCGCGAACGCATTTGCATGCAACGCAGGCGTAGAAGACGGAGAGACGACGGTTGGTGGCACGCCAGTTGAAAATGAAGTGGCCTCAAGTGGCCACTCGGGGCGCCTGCGGCGCATTGGTGCAGTGGACTGTTGCGCCACCTCAAGGTGCTGCACGTTTCCCATACGCTGAAAACAAAAAAAAAAAAAAAAAAACAAAAAAAAAAAACAGAACATTCACTTCAGGTATGGCTGATGCTGACTCAGCGCATCGCAGCAAACCTGCGAACCTCTCCCATCAATTCTCATCTGTAGGGTGGTATGACGATGCGCGAATTGATGACAGAATCACTTCAGTTATTTCTTAAGAGAAGGTCGGACAACTACAGTCTAAATGAGCCCCTCCTCTGCCTTCCCCGTTTTCGCAATACACTTTCGTACTTGCGCTTCCACAGATGTTCAGGAAAATATAACACAGGAATTACAGAATGAGTTGAATTCTGACGTTTTTCTTCTCAAAAGCACGATATGATTATGAGGCACGCCTTAGCTGGCGACTCCGGAATAATTTCGACCAGCTTGGATTCTTTAACGTGAGCTTGAATTGACGCTTTCGTTTGTCGCCTTTCGCCCCGTCTAACTGCGGCCGCCGTGTCCGGCAATCGACTCAGTAAAACATTTCGCTGGGAGAGTTGGCTCATTACGTGAGAATAAAAAACGCGTCTTTCGTGCTACAGAGCGAAAGAAACCAGGGGGAGACAAGAACACAGAGCTGGAGCAATTAGCACCAGTCCTTCGCACTCGTCTTACAGGCGTTGTTTTTTTTTTTTTTAGCGTCGTTGTTTCTTTTTCTTCTCTAGAGCTGAGAGTCGAATCTGCGTACTCGAGCTCAGCATCGCGACATCTTAGTCGCTAAGCTATACCGCGGTGGGTGACAACGAGCTTCCTCATTTGCAGGGCTGTGAATAGAAACTAATTTCTAGGCTTCCGTATATAAAGTGCGCTTTCTTTCGCTTCAGGCGATAAGTTTTGGATAAGTGTAGAACGGCGCAAGCCAGCAACGCGACTTCGACTTCTCCATGACGCTATAGGCGGAAGGAAGGCGCTCGCACTGAGGATCGCGGAATTCCCGAGGCTCATTGCCAGCGCATGACCCAATTGGTGCTGCAATGAGCCCGGTCAACGAGGCCTCACCCTCCCTCACTATCTCTCCCTCGGTTCCCTCGAGCAGAGGGGTTTCGGTGTGCCCAGCTAATACGACTTCTACAGTGGGCGTGCCGCACAGTTTATAACACTGGCTGGCTTGCCCGGGAATATTGCTTGCGGAGGCGTCGAAATTGCAGGCGAGAGGTCGGGTGCACGCAACGGCGGCCCAGACGTTTGCGTAGACCAGTCCGCAAAGGAGGTTACCGAGAGCGCTATTCAACAGAGTGTATAAGCCGCTTCATTAGTCGCATTTACACCCTCCTCGCCGCTCTCAACGATTTCGAGGAAAGATCGCTCACTGCGCCCACCTCGACGTTTCGTGAACAGGTTAGCTGATGAGAGATTTAGCGTCCGAAAATAACGCGTGGGGGTTTGACTAATACAGGAATAAAGGGGAAGGGGAAGGAAATGACACCCGGCACCTGATGCTTTAAAACTGGCAATGAATAGGACGCAGAAGGCACGACAACCCTCGCAACGCGAACAATCCTTTTTTTATACGTAAAGATTGTAAACTGAGCAAGCTGGTACGCATTGATCTTTCCTTTTCATGACCTGTTAATTGGTACCATCTGTCTTTGTCTTTGTAAGCGCAGCACAAACTGAAAGCTGAACTTCTTACTTACGCCCTTTTTCAGAATCCGGCAGTCACCGTTCAGAGTCAAATAATTGCCTCGTGAAGATCAGCACAATGCACCCTTCTGAGTCAGTGCGGCTAGCCTAGAGAACTTGAAAGAGACGTATAGCTGACGCTTGTTCCTTTGCAGGAACGCATATTGCTGGTCATTATTAACGCATTTATGTTCCTATTACCTTAAGGTCACTTATTGTACTATGTATGTCCCCCTTATTATATGTAGGTCCTAGTTATTAGAATGTGTTGACTGTTATGTTACTCATACGTGCGTATTCAACCCCAGACGACTAGAGAGATTATTAGGGACTTTATTAATTGCATTCCGAAATTTTTTCTTTTGCGTTATGATGGGGTGGTTTGACATATGTGTCTCTGTGTGTTTATTTTTTGCCATGTGCCACTGTTTGTGCGTTTAGGGGCTGTGTTGCATGCTCGATCCATTCACTGCAATGGGGCTGCCCATCACAGTTCCGAAAGGCAACAAAAGCGCTGCTGCGATTTTTTAAAGATACCGAACTTATTCGCCGTCTCTGATATCAAACGCGTAATTGTTACGTCGGCTGCAATAGTGACTTTTTTCTCCTCCTCTCTTCCTCTTCTTCCCCTTTCCCGCTTCCCCATTGCAGGGTAACCTACCGGGCTCAGCCCTGGTCAACCTCCCTGCCTTTCTTTTATCCTTCTTCTCTCTCTCTCTCTCTCCACTGAATAGCTAAGGCGTATTTGTGCGCCAATATCTCCTTCACGTCATATCAATTGAACAAAATGTTTCTTGAGCACTTTCCTTGAATTTGACTCATTCTTTCTGCGCACACACACACGTCACACGTGTGTGTGTGTGTGCGTGCGTGCGTGTGTTGTGTGTGTGTGTGTGTGTGTGTGTGTGCGTGCGCGTGTTTGTGTGTGTGTGTGTGTGTGTGTGTGTGTGTGTGTGTGTGTGTGTGTGTGTGTGTGTGTGTGTGTGTGTCTCTGTGTGTGTGTGTGTGTGTGTGTGTGTGTGTGTGTGTGTGTGTGTGTGTGTGTGTGTGTGTGTGTGTGTGTGTGTGTGTGTGTGTGTGTGTGTGTGTGTGTGTGTGTGTGTGTGTGTGTGTGTGTGTGTGTGTGTGTGTGTGTGTTGTAGTCACAACGTCAGCGTGAACTCGCCTTGTGTCCTGTGTGTACACGACGTAACACCACGTTGTCAGACATGTCTATATGTGGAGACACGCACGGCGTTAAGCGTCTCGGTGAATTAATCATGAGTATCCCTTGCGTAATGCATGAAAATTGCTGTTTACCGGCGGCACACTCCCTTTCACCGTCACTTACGAGCTCAGTATCATCCGCCAAGCTCTTTACGTAAGAGGCAGGAAAGGTTTCTTCGACAAGCTGACTGACTGTGTTGAGTCAGCACTGTACAGTACAGCATTGGTAAAGCCTGTGGATGTTGTCAGAAACATTTATCGCTCGGTATGCTTTGCTCTGCACTTTGCTCAAACATGGAGCTAAGAATAAGTAAGAGATTAGTTCCATGATCCATGCAGTAGACGTAGCAAAAATAAAGATAAATAAATAAAAGAATACATTACACGTTTCTTTTTATGGTTGCCGCCGCCACACTGAGTCAGCAGCACATCACCTTCAGCGCTCTTTCATCGTCTGAGAATGCGCCATTCTGTAAACTGTTTAGGCTGGTTATAGCCGTAAACTCTACAGGTCGCTTTACGAGCTCCCATTTTAGTTTCCTGTCTTTACGAAGCGGCTACTTAAAGCTCATCGTCGTGGGCGGGGATTGCTGTTGCATGTCCGGAGAGGCCTCATTTTATTTTGTTGATATTATGCGACGAGCACCTTGCCTGCAATAAAGGTTAAATGTTTGTTTTGCGACGGTGTCAGATATGACGTTAAAAGGTCGGTCTTGACTGACGCACGTCCACTGTTCTGCGGGAATCCGGGTGTGGTAAACATTGCCTCTTGTTTACACTTTGACTTCGAGATATTTTCGTCGGTGCGGCCCTTACTTGGAAGCTTTATATATTTATTATTAAAGAGCATGAAAGCAAAAGATTAACTTAAAATTGGTATGGAAATTTTCTAAGGCAAAGGGTCGTAGTGTACGAAGCACTTACTGGAGTGAGGTAAATACATTGTTTTATGCATGTATTGTTTTATTACATCGTCTTCAGAGTGGGCAGCCAGCACCATCAAACAGTAACTAACGCTAATCAGTTATGGTAGCCTGTAAATCAATACGGCGCGCTTTACACAGATTATGGACTTCTTTCGTACATAAACAATGTTGCAGTGTATCTTTCGTCATGGTTTCAGTTTTATTCGATAACTCGCATTTCATAACTTTCTTATATATTAGCCTAGTTTTCACAGTTTTCTTATATATTAGCCTAGAAAATGTTTTCTCTTTACGCTCGAGTCAAAAGTAACAAGAGGATTGCCTCTGAAACCCTGGTTTACTTCCTATAAAATAGATGCTTTGCATTAACGAAACTCCCAGGAAAGGATGAACACGAATAAACATGAGAGCTTCACGTTCGTCGCCGCATGTATTAACATGCGCGACTTTTGTATAGGAGACAATAGCTATCCAAATAATACCGCTGATTTATTTAAATGAGCGATGCGTAAGTGCACACTCCAAGCCATCGTGCGAGCACGAGAGTGCCTTGTTCTTTACAAGGCGAATGTGATCGGTGCACTTTGAGAAGTCTACAGCGAAATATGACGTTGCCAAATAGGACGAAGGCACACGCTTAGCGAGAAGTGACAACAGCGTTTCCTCCTGAGAACACCTTCTGCAAACGCACACGTTGGGAAGCCACCTCTTTATTTTCCCGCAGAAGAGCTTATGAGACATGTAACCCGAGTCTTGCATAAAGCAATGCGCGTTCCGCAGTCATAACGGCTGCAGATGGGAGCAGGGTGTCTCAGTCTTGAATAAGTAAAGTGCGGAAACAACACGTGCCCCATCGAGCGACTGTAACGCGACGGAGACAAAGACGATCATATGCACCACGCCCAGGCGTGTGTGAGAGCGCTGGAAGAAACGGCGGGTTTCGCAGTGCGAGGCGCTGCGTGAAGATGCGTGAAGACCCGAGAAGGCTGGAAGGATTTGAGAGTTTCCCCTAGAAACTCAAAGACTCGTCAGCTCTTCGCGTTAAGACCGAATGGAAACGAGAAACAAAGGCAGGGGATAGCTCAGGTGTGCAGGCGCCAGACCATATCATGCGACTACTGCACGTAGTTCTTTAGCCCGCTTGACGTGATACAGAACTCTGATGGCGCAGCTTTAAAAGCGAGAAACGGTGCAGAACTTGTCGAAAGAAGCTGCCGTAGTCTTGGAAGTGGCACAAAACTTTTTTAACCGAAAAAAGAAGCGGAATAAGAATATGGTCTGCGTGCCTAGCAATGCAGTTAAGGGAGTGCGAGTTTCATTATGCCAAACTGTATTTGAAAGCTGCGCAGCATATCCCTCGAATATGTCCTCGAGCTGTGTGCAAATTGAGGCTTTTATATGAGCACTGCGCGCAGGAAAGCTTAAGTTACCCACCGGGAGAGGGGGGGGGGAGGGGGGGAAAGAAACGCGAACAGCCCGGCGCGCTGTATTCATCACACACTGACCCTGGTGGCAATAAAGAGATGCTATATGCGAAACAGAAGAGAATGTAGAGGCCACATGTTTGCGTTTCTTTCCATCCTCATTGTATGTATGTATGTATGTATGTATGTATGTATGTATGTATGTATGTATGTATGTATGTATGTATGTATGTATGTATGTATGTATGTATGTATGTATGTATGTATGTATGTATGTATGTATGTATGTATGTATGTATGTTTAAACTTTTTAGCGCGCACAACAGACAAGGACAAGAAAGAGACACACGAGCGCAACTTGCCCAGTTATCAGTTTTACTGCAATATGTATGTATGTATGTATGTATGTATGTATGTATGTATGTATGTATGTATGTATGTATGTATGTATGTATGTATGTATGTATGTATGCATGTATAAGGGTGTTTCAATGACACAGCTACGCCCCGCCACGGTGGTCTAGTGGTTATGGCGCTCGACTGCTGACCCGAAGGTCGCGGGATCGAATCCCGGCCGCGGCGGCCGCGTTTTTGATGGAGGCGAAAATGGTTGAGGCCCGTGTTCTTAGATTTAGGCGCACGTTAAAGAACCCCAGGTGGTCGAAATTTCCGGAGCCCTCCACTACGGCGTCTCTCATAATCATATCGTGGTTTTGGGACGTTAAACCCCAGGTATTATCACAATGACACAGCTACAGATTCTTTGCTGTTTGGTATAATATGTATTTTATGCGGGGAACTGATCTGATGCTCTTGCGTTAGAGATATGGTGGCTTGTATTCTAAATCTTAGGCTTTCAAGACAGTAGAGATGACTTTTGCCGAGATGGGGAAATAGTTTTTAACAGCGAAGCTATTAGAGCTGGCAGTAAGACGTCCGTTAACATAAAAACTTCTGTTGTGCCGCTGCCATAGCAACCACCACAGCTGCGCGGCACCTGTGCTACAGAGAACTTGGAGGATGTTTGAGCTTCGCCTTCCAGAGTAGAACGCAGTAGCTTAATCGGGCCTCGTGCGCATCGCCTTCTTAATTCCTAGCCTGGTTTCGGTTCTCGAAACATGCCGCAACCGTGGCGCAAGGGAACGAACGTCTGTGCGCGTTTAATGGTGCTCATCACAATGTAATACACTGCTCGAAGTATGCTCGCAGCAACGCGTAGGAGCAGTTAAGACTGACACTTTCTTTTGCCTTCCCGTCTCTTTCTGGCGTTGTGGCGTGTCCCCTGTCCAGTATCAACGAAGAAGAAAACTGCAAGTAAACAAGGTAACCGGTCGAACAGGGTAGTTGCGCAATGGAACGATGGGCGGAAAACTCACACCCGGCTAGTCCGGCCAAGGTGTAACTAATGGAAGCGCATGAACCGATCGTCCTGCGCTATCTAGGTTGCTAAGGGTCCCTCCCATACTGTCATTACGATTATTATAATTGCATGTGTGTTCAAGGAGACGCTGGTACTTGGAGATGCCATGAACTCTATACTTAGTTCATAATATAAATGTAACCCAAACGATGTAAACGTTTCACGCAAATAGCAATGGTAAGAAAAGGCAGATGTAACGGTGTCTCTCACGTTAACCTTGTCTTTTCACGTTCTCGCCTTCTCTGAGCGTAGTTTAACGATCACTAAGAAAAATTAACGACCCTAAGAGCTTGCTGCAATTGCCACAAGCAGTGAGACATGTGCAAATAAAGCGCAAACAGGTTTTAAGTCGCGTCAGCCAAGCGGGAGTTGGGGTTGTTGTTCTGCACAGTTTTTGTACACTTGACCACGCCACTAAAAAGACGGCTAAGAATTTGCAGCAGCGTAGGCTGCAACTGCCGATGCTCGAATGGACGCTATAGATGTTTCTTTTAGAGAGAGAGAAAGAGAAATGTAATGGAGTAAAGACAGGGTAGTTAATACGGCTGGAGTGATTGGCGACGTTGCACTGGGGAAGGAGAGAAGCATATTGAAGGAATAGAAAGAGAGAACGAAAGATTACTCACCACAAAGCACACGCTGAAGCGTTCAATGCTCCAAATTTATGGCCACACATGATCTATCTTAATTAAACCATCGGTGCATATTTAGCTTTGCGCAGTGCAGAGGTGCGAAGTCATAGGCACAGAATATTTCCTTCTCTGATGGGTCGGTCATCGAGCTGTCTCAAAGCGATGCTGCAGGACAATATTGTGAACTAGCTGCTTGCCTGCCAAACACTTAACATGCCGCCCCGGTTGACAATGGTTATATGTGAAATGACCCAAACACGCACAAGCACATACCTTAAAAGGTGCTCTGAGGGTATGGTAGAGTCAGTGCTGGGCAGTATCGAAGATACATGTATCTTAGATACTATCTTAGATACTATTTGGGTATCTTGTATCTGTATCGCGATACGCCTCGCAAAACGAGTATCTGTATCTGTATTTCCGATACATTCAGCAATGTATCGTGTATCTTAAGTTACAAGATACTGCCATAAAAGCGCCACCGTGCGAAACAATAAACATCGACCGGAATTCTGGTTCTCAAACTAATATTGCTGCCACTAAGCCACCTGAATAAAACTAACGATAGTGACATTCTTGTATATTTCCGCCAGAGCGCTCCAGCGAGCACAGGTGATGAGGTTTAGGCGTCCCTATTACTGGAGCAGAGTCACGTGATGCCGCTCGAGCCATCTCGACAAAAACAAGCCTGTGAACGTCTACGCGCAGCCTACCCTTTTTTTCCTAGATATTTTCTTTCTCTATAGTTATGTTGATATCATGACACTTGTTCATAGCCACTGCACTCTGCTGCGTACTCCTATGCGTGTGGCGTCTTTCGCACAAATTCTGATGCCGCTATACTGTCGCAATCCAAGTTTTCTTGCGTGGTGCTTCGTTGCAAAGTCTCACGAATGCAAGAATGGGGCTGCTTTGCGTCTCGCGGCTTTCACACATCAGCGATTTTAATGACCTCGTGGATGTAAGCTTGACTTACGTAAGTACTATGAGATCGCCTTATATGCAAAGGAGATTCTAAATACCGTCCCACTATCGGTGCCGACGTTAGATGCAATAGAACAAGCATTTACGTAACAGGGAATATTCTTACGTACTGTGTGTTTGTTCTTCGTGCTATATTGTTAGAAAAGTTCTTTAAATGATAATTTGATTGTTAGTACAAATGCTCTCATTGCTGTCCTCCGTTTGAATCCCGTGCATTGCCTAGTCCTCTGCATAGCTTTAATATTGAAGGTGTTCTGAAAATCGTTCCTTGTCCGTCGAACCGAAAAGCTATCATCATCATAAACGGGTATGTGCCACAGAGATGGGGTAAATTCCCCTACTTAACAGTGGTCCACTAAAAACGAAGAAGGCAACAGTTAGCCCAACAAATTGCTGCGAATCGATGACGGTGAGCCGAAGACCCTAAGTACGTACAACGAGAGAATACCAGGTAACTGGAAAGACAACGGCGGCTTCAAGACCCCGAAACGATGGAAGGCGTACGCCAACGACGATGCAAGGCGCCTGATGCCGTCCAGCTCTTCTACTCGAAAGACTAAGACTGGTCCTAGCCATAAGCTGATCGGTCTCATGCGCCCTAATAGCGAAGTTCATCCCCACCACTGCCAAGTTAAAGCAAAAGTTCAGTAACGTTACAGTCAAGTTCAAGTCAAGTTCAAGCCTCGCTACAGCCAAGTTCAACCTCTCTACTGCCAAGTTATGCCTAGATAAAGCAATAAATATGCATGAGACCGATCAGCTTCGCTATGTGTCGAGCTTTGCGCGGCTTAGTGCAAGCTTTCAGCCATCTTTTTCGCCCGTCTGCTTATTGTAATATGTCATTTGTAACCTGCTGCTAAAATACGTTCTCTGTTTTATTCTTAATTTTTAACGGTCTGCGAACGTGGTTTTATTTCATATTTCGGATACTTTCTTTAAAAGCCCGAAAATATTCACCACCCAGCATGACCGCTGCGAAAAAAAAAAAATGGATCGGTCGTTTTAAATGCGCTCTACGATATGTCGAAGCGCAGTTGGCCCTAAAGTGCATAATAAAGATGTCGCATGATTGCCCTTATTTATTTACCTGTTAAGCTTAGTACAAAACATGCCATAACGAGCGCCACATGACGGTAAACCAAACACCTTTGATTTCATTCAGCGGCAATTAACCAATTTTTTTTAATATTTGGTGCTGCTCACGTGAAACACCCTGTATACTTATTCACTTTGACTGTTTAGTACGGAACCACCGTGCTATTTGACTTAATTATATTGGTTTTCCTTTGTCAAGGTCACCTTAAAGTATTCTTATTGTCACAAATCTGTAGGTAGCAGAGCCAGAAGGGGCAATAGTGCGAATAGCAGTGATAACCTGAGGCGCTTTGTGCCTCTAGAAGACGTCTGAGACATTTCCTGGCGGCTCAGGTTCTCTCGAAGAAATGGTAATAGAGTGCACGTTAGTGAATAGGCTCCCATCGAACGCTTTACGCCAGCAGATAAGTAAAATATGAAAAATCACTGCAGTTTTATGTCCTCAATTAATTATGAGCGCCGACTCTGTAGTTCATCGTCTTCACACGATGCCTCACAAACAATATCGCTACCAACGTTGTTGCTGCTTTACACCTGTCGGTGGATGCGGCATTACGAAAACAAAAATACGCTTGCGGACAAGATAAGAGCTGCACAGCGGTATTTGTGTAATTGTGCGGAGGCTTCTTAATGACGTTCTTGCAAGTAGATGGCAACCCGCTAGCTGGTCGCCAAGTAGAACCGCGACACCCATAAATTACAGAAGTGTCACGCAAAAACCACTAACAGCGCAGCGGTTAAAGAGCTGTCATGTTAAGCAGCCAAACAAATCCGAATATGTTGTTTAGGAATTAAAACTACTATACCTTGACCAAGAAATTTTGTATCTTGTGATACAAACCGGCATTTTGTTAAAATTAAACAAAGTTGGTCGTAGTTAAGAAATTTTTAAGTAAACACAGTTCTACATAGGCCTTTGCTGCTTCATTATATAGACCTATAATAGAAAATTTGCAAATGTATCGAAGTATCTTAAGATACAATTGGGAAGTATCGTATCGGATACATTTTTTCGGGGAGTATCTTGTATCTGTATCTCAAATACTTCTTTCCCGAGTATCTTGTATCGTATCGCGATACAATTTCAATGTATCTTTGCCCAGCCCTGGGTAGAGTCAAACGTTTCAAAGAAATTCCAATGAAACCAATAGACAGAGAAGCCAAAGAATATATAGGGTACATAATTTGTAATATTTTAACTGTAATGTAGTAATCATGATATGGGCGTAAAGAAACTAAAGTAGACGAAAAGACAACTTACTTCCGGTAGGGACCGAACCTACAACGTCCTTATTTTATGAACACATTCAATGCTCGCGCACTATTGTTAGCGCAGCTGCAAGGAGCAAGTACACGGTTCAGATCAAAGCAGCTGTCGTGTAATGTGTAGTTTCATCAGGCACGTAGCCAGGATTTTTTTTCGGGGGGGGGGGGGGGCCCAAGGCCTAATTATTCGAAAGATAGTCTTTTCATGGCAAAAAGAAAAAAATGTTGCCCGGGAATATATAAGGCTGGGCGAATTTCGGGGGGGGGGCCCGGGCCCCCCGGGCCCCCCCTTGCCTACGTGCCTGAGTTTCATGTGGTTCTTGAGGTCAAAAAGCGCATATAGGCATGTAAAAGAAGCAAGGTTGAACTCAAGGTAGTCTTTCGAGAGGTTGCGCAGTGTCAACTGTTTCAATGGAAACCAGTGGGAGTAGGAACAACTGTGTGAACTGTATAACTGAAAAAAAAAAGTGTACGGAAAGCAACGCTCAGAGAGATTTACCACTTTACTTTTAGCCTAACTCTGATGCAGTGCGGTCAGGTAGAGTAAGGTTAACGCAAACTGTACCTTTTCATGTCTCTCGTCCCACTGACTTGCGCCCTCTGGGGTTTTGAGTTTAAGCGCGAGTTCTGCCTTCCTTTAGTTGATACGCGAAAGAGTTCAGCCTAACGCTATCAAGTTCAAGGCAAGATTCAAGGTTCAAATCCTGACGTTGATATGTTTGCTTTTATCCGATCATACCGGAAATGGGTCAGTAAATTCTGCTTGAGCGACCACGATTCCTCCGGTTTCGACTCTCTAAAATAGAAATCACTTTGGTAAGGTAGTATAGTGCGGGATACTTTGCGAAACATGATATCAGCAGTAATAGGAAGGAGACGGTTCAAAGGAACGATTCAAATTTATAACACCAAAACCTTAAACATTAAACCGTAAGTTTCAGTACCCACTTAAAAACTAGATGCCATCGTTTTCCAGACCATACCTGCAAAAACGAAGCCAGATAGACTTAGTGTTACCTCTTTTTTCTCATAGATCAAAACAAAGTTAACCAAAAGCGAATAAAATCTGCATTGGATGTCTGGGTTTCAGAAGCCGCACATGAAAGAACTGCGTACGACATCAATAATATGGAAAACAGGCAATGTACCAAAGCTGAGAAACAACACTATAGAAGCTGATATGCGCAATTACTGCGATCAAAAGGACATGTACAGACCCGCCGCGGCGGTCTAGTGTTTACGGGGCTCGACTGCTCACCCGAAGGTCGCGGGATCGAATCCCGGCCGCAGCGGCCGAATTTCGATGGAGGCGAAATGTAGAGGCCTGTGTACTTAAATTTAGGTACACGTTAAAAAACACCAGATGGTCAACATTTCCGGAGTCCTCCGCTACGCCGTCTCATAATCATATTGTGGTTTTGGGACCTAAAACCCCGACAATTATTATTATTAAACGTTCATATATAGACAGATGTCTGTCTGCATTTTTTCCGTTTGTTCAAGCTAATTTTCTACACCAGCTACAAAATAAAACCTACTATACGCCAGCAGTTTGTCCTTTTGAGCATTAAGAAGCAACTAAGCGCCTAAGCTTTTACAGCAAAGATGTTAGCCTCGAGGTTTGCCGAGTGTTGTAGATAGATAATTACCATCATCATGAACTGGCATGCGCTCTCTTCATTCTCTTCTTCATCTTCGTGCTCTTCTTCCTCTTTTGCTTGGCTCCCAGAACACATGCGCCGATTTGTCTAGCGTGGGATGCATTAACTATGCTGGGCGAGAGCACGAGTACAGACAGAGGGATAAAAAGAACGAGGGAAGTTATTTGCGAAAAAGTTCTTTGACGAGGCGAGATTCGTACCCGCGTATCCCCGACCCAAAGCCGAGCGTCATAACTACTCGGCTATCCAGGCACTCTAGCACAGCATGGCATAGCCTTGTATAGTAAACCGAAGCCACGCCAGTTTGCTACACAAGATTCGACGGGGCGTCACCTTCACTCTACGCTTTACGAGCGCCTTATCGGCCGTGCGGAGAGCCCAAACTGTGGTTGCTGCCAGGTAGATGACACTTTAATACATCTATTGTGCGACTGCCCTCTATACGTGTCCCAACGGAAGACGCTGGCTTCAAAGTTGGCAGGCGTCAGTGTGAAAACTCTCAATGAAACTAGCCTATGGTCCGCAATGTCCGACTAGACAGCAACAGCAACTACAACAAAGGTATTTATAGACTGTCTGAAGAGTACTGGACTAGACACTAGACTAAGAATACCACCTCGTTACGTGGTTATTGCAGATACGCATCACCTCTTCCTGTCCTCATAATCATCTTCATCACTCTTTTTCCCCTTTCCCTTTTTCCCTGTGCAGAGTTACAGGCCAGAGCGCACAAGCTCAGGCTGACGTCTCTGCCTTCTTCTAATAAATTCTCTCTATCTATTATAGTATAGTATAGTATAGTATAGTATAGTATAGTATAGTATAGTATAGTATAGTATAGTATAGTATAGTAACATAGCGTATACTATAGCCTTGCTAGGGGGTGGGAAAAGGAATTGATGGTGAGGAGGGAAAGGAGGAGGGGATAGAGTACCGCATAGCATAGAAAGAAAGAGAAAGAGAGAGAATGTAAGAAAGAGTGATAAATAAATAAAGAGAGAGAGAAGTAGATATACAGAAAGGGGGAGCGAGAAAGAAATAGGTCTAGAGAGAAAGAAACAAACAGGCGGGAAATAGAAAAAAGAGAGCAAATATCCTCCTCGGGGTGGCCTAGGCCCAGGCTCATGATACACGGAAGGGCGCGATAATACGGTACACAATGAAGATGGACACCAACTCGCCCAACTTTTTACCTTACTAGGCCCAGGCTACAAATTTATCGGAGTTCTGAACAATGTTGCTACCATCCCCATAACTATATATAGTACAGTATAGCAATTGATAGGAAAGCGAGAGGTGACAGGGTAAAAGCCTAGCCAAGTCAGGACCAGCTAGGTGTCCACCTGATCTGCTGTGATCCAGCCTTGCGCGACTTAGTAAGCAAGCTGTGCTAATTTTTTTATTAAAGTCGGAGACAGAGATGGCCATTGTGAGTGAGCTGTTGTGCATCACTTGTTTTGCTGGCGCCTTCTTGGCACGATGAAACATATTTAGGGCGAAGCCTTAAATATATGTTTTCAGGCCGTAGTACCCCCTACTGCCTTGTGAAAATATGGTCCAAGAAGAGCGAGCGCGCCAGCTGCGCGTGTACTTCATCCACTTCTTCACTGCGCCATCGCGTGTGTAAAGAAATATTGGGGTACGGCGTGTGATGCAAGTTACTCCATCCCACGCCGAACAAATCGGTCCATGTATTCTGGAAGCGAAGAAGAAGGTCAAGAAGAGGACGAAGAGTACGCGTGCCGGCCGAGCAACGCGCTAGAAGGTAGAAGCCGATGATGATGATAGTTTTTGTTTACTCTGCACGGCTTATCGTCGAGCTTAGGCAGCTCCGCTGTTATTAAAGGAAAGCAGGTGAGCGCGCGAGCTGCGCATCTACTACGTCCACTCTGTCTGCGCCGTTAGCATGAGCAGCAGCGCAGTAGGGGCGTGAAAAAGGTTGAGACGCGTGCTCCACACTGGTCTTGAAGAGATGGCCCTGCCAAGCATGCTCGGTCTAGGCCGCCGTGTAAGATATATATCTTACACCACGGTCTAGACGCGGGAAGACAAGCTATAGTCACGTTCGCTTCTGTAGTTGGGGCCGGGTCCAATATTGCTTCTTCTGCTCGCTGTGCTATGGGCTGCTGTCCCATTTCGAAGGCTCCATTACACGGTGCCTGTACTTCGCCGCATGGGCTCGGAGCTTCATTCCACATCGCTATGGGACAAACTAGAGTTTCGCCATCACATTCTTGGATAATTTTAAGTGACCCTATCAATTTTTTATACGAAATGGTTTTATGCCAGAGTCCACGAAGACTTTCATCACGTATTTCCGTCACGGAAATACGTCACCAAAAGGAACGCTATCAAATGGCAAAGAAAAAGTTCCGTTAGCAGGATTCGAACCCATGACCTCTCGGACCGCCATGATGGCTGGCGGGCATTCAGCCCACTGAGCTACCGCCAAAAACACAACGGAGCCTACATGAAGGTGCCTTTCGTCTTTCACACTATCTTCTCACAGTGCTCTTGGATTGATGGATGCCATGAGCATCCTCATTATAACGGGATGGTGAGATGTGTGCCACCAGGCTAAAAAAAAAAAAAAAAAAAACCCGCGCCGTTGCTACGACCGTTCTATTCGGCGCGTTTCCAATAGAAGTGTAATTTTGTCAACGCTTTAACACACCGCGATGTGGTGGCTTTAGCCCAAGCCACGGGCCCAAGCTTCGCTCATAGCATCCAACCATATCGAAAAATAGCTCTCCGACGCTCGCCTATCTGTCGCACAGCGTTCCGCGCTCGCCCTGCAAGGCTAGAGGGTAGACACGATGCGCGCAGCGTTTCTTTTCGCGTTTCACGACGCTTTAAATGAGTGCATATCAAGTATCAGTGTATATTATGTGCCTGTTGATGCCATATTTGCGCGGGATTCACCATATGCGATGTCCACGTATATGTTAAGAACTTCAGCTACCGCAGGGGTTAAATCCTGATCATGGGCGTTAGTCGTTGGTACGGAGACGTGCCACTAAGCGTCAACGTGAGTGCGTCCACATCAAGCAGTGCTATATCTGCAAACAACAGTAGACAATGTAGAAGCTCGCATATACCAATGAACTACAAACAATCAACTACTTCAGTACTTTTCACTTTTGGGTTATGCCGATTCCTATGATGGAAGGATCAGTCATATTTTTTCTTCGTTTTCGCGTCATTGTTACTAAATTTTGATTGACTATACGAAACAGATAGAATGAAACGTGTATTTTTTATTTGGTCTGAGCATGCGCAGTGCACAACGAGTACTTCACCACATTGTATGTAGCGCTTACTGCGTCTGTTCTTTCCATTTGTCTGTCTCTTCGGCTACACGATATTTTTCACAATCATTATTCACACCCTTGGTCCTCGTTCTGACAGATACATGCGCTCTCGAACAAAAACATGAAAACAACTCCCATGCCGTTCTCAGAGGAAGACGACTGTCATAGGCGCGCACACCGCTTTCGCATACTGTACGAAGACCCGTGTTGCCATGCAATTTCATAAGGGAGATGAGTTGAAACGCCGTTATAGTCGCTAAGGTTTTCTTGCTTTTCTTTTTCATGGATGTGTTGTGGAGCGTACATTATACCGTAGAGGTAAAGTAGCGCACTTTGGCGCGGACAAAAAGAGACAAGAACACGGCATGGCTGGCAGCTGCACACGCGCCGACGGCACGACGGTGTTCAAGCTTCTCTCAGACATGCGCATCAATGCGTCAATGATAGAGGTAATCAGCTATACAGTACACGGGGAAGGCCTTCCTCCATACGGCACAGCAGTACATGTTAGGGTCCCTTCTCTTCTCCCTTTCTCATTAT
This sequence comes from Rhipicephalus sanguineus, assembly GCF_013339695.2. Classification (NCBI taxonomy): domain Eukaryota; kingdom Metazoa; phylum Arthropoda; class Arachnida; order Ixodida; family Ixodidae; genus Rhipicephalus; species Rhipicephalus sanguineus. The sequence continues at coordinate 29,220,648 of NC_051180.1, forward strand.
TTTCACTTGCTCAGCTTCACGTACTAAACACACGTAGAGTGAATTGCGTTTTATTCGCATGGGGGAGGCTGCTCTAAAAGGATGCGAAACCAGTGCACGCTTTCACTGTTCCGAGTAAAGTAAGGCCCTCACATAAACTTGCAAATTTAACAGATGCGTTATCGCTTAGCATTTTTTAGGAATGACTATACTTAAGAGCACGTATACGTGCTCTCTAATGGCAGACATTACCATAATGTCGTACCTAAGAAACAAGAACCAAGAAAAAAAAAAGAACCACAGTGTTAAGTGCTCTTCCACACTCCCTGAAAAAAAAAAAGATTAGAAAAACGAAAACAAAAAGCAAGGCGCCTCTTTTTTATGTGTCCTAATTACGCGGCAGAAACATTGAAGTTGGTCGTTTCTAGTGACTCACTACGATCCGCCCCGCGGTGTGAGTTCCGCCACAATGGGTCTTGGCACTGCGGATGTGCAAGCCTTCCCGCCGCCATGAATTCAAAGCCGCCGTCTGGCCGCCCGGGCGATTACCGCGCACAGTTGTGGCCTGCATTCGCAGCTCTCACTTAGCGGCTGCACGCAGGGGTCCGAGGAAGGCGACTGCTTGGTTTTGCGGAAGACTACACAGCACTGGAAAGACGAGGAATGCGAGAACTACGCAGCAGGAGTGGAAAGGGGCGTGGGGCTTGGGGGTGTGGTAGGGGAGGCGAGGCGAAGGGGGAGCTGTGAGCGGCTCGTCTCATTTCCCCGGGAATTAGGAGCGGCCACGGCAAGGCCTGGCTTTTGTCCGAGCAGCCTCGACTACTACCAGAGCGAACGCACGCCACCGGAAGGGAGACGACATTACCGCTACAAGGAGTACAAAATGCTCTCTGCTTGCACGGAGAAGCAGAGGACGAGGAGAAGTCACTTCACTCCCTTCTTTCTCCTGTATTGTCTTGTTCGCTCCTGTCGGTCGTTGTGCTCAGTTGTAGAGCGCGTAGGACGCTGGTTTTGCGCATGTCTCACCTCTATATGGAACTTCTCATTTACAATGCCGGGGAATGAACAAGACGTACTTGTACTGTGTCATTACTATTGCCACTGCGAGTTTTCGCAGACCACTTGCTTTGGGTGAGATATTTCCAAAATCAAGCACTGCTCTGCTCGCACGTGGCATAAGGTTAGAAAAATTGTCCTTGTCCTCACCACAAGCACTGAAGCAGGATTGGCTTCTTCTTCTTCTTCTTGTTTTTTTTTGTCCGTTTCATTATAAGACTATCGAACCAGGATTTATTGAGCAAATATGAGAAGCATCAGTGCTGGCGTCGATGTAAATTCGGGACAATGCGCCCATTTTTCAGTCAGTTCAAGGCTCGGTTGCTATTGCAGCTGATGAGCAACAGTAGCCTGTGTCATTATTGCACCCTCAGTAACGGATCTCTATCGGATTAATATGATCCAATCTCGAAGGTCGAGCTTCAGGGTACTGCAAGCACCGGAAGCCATTGGAGGAGTATATAAGAGGCCATGGCCTCCGTGTTTGGCACAGTACGCCTGCCGACTATATTCTACTCACTATATGCACCGGCGAAACCACACAGGAAGTAAATGTTACGCGATGCTTAGAAAAGAACGTCATGATTACTACTGGAGTACATTTATCGTAAGACAGACGCTTGTATAAAAAGACAGCAAATGTTGGAGACGTTTTATTCTGAGGTGGTTGCTATTAAGTGCGTCTTTTTATGTACTCTTGCTATGTTTACACAACTGTTGCAACATAAACAGCATAAGAATCAATGTTCGCTTTCCATTGTACTTTCAATTTCACTTCCTAAATTCTACGGCTTGTTAACAACTGAAGTATAACACGTTCTCAGTGTTGATCGCACTAAAGATGCCTCAAGGTGCTCTATTTTAATGATAACTATAACGGACTAGTGTTATCTTCCCACTTTTTTTCAGTTCTGAGGACATGTACGGAGATTGAATTAAAGTGTAATGATGATGAACACTCCTGTAGGCATGAGATCGCTGCCTCCTGTTCCACAGCCTTACGCCATAACCACTACGTTGGGTCTAAGCTCCTCAACAGGCTTGGGCAAACGACTAGCAGTAATTTCCTGTGCTTCTCCTAACCGCATGTTAACGTTTCTTGGAGACGACTGTTGCGCAGCTCATTATAGAAATGTTCAGTTTAAGCAAAGCACTGTGAACGCTTACGCTAACACAGCGAGGCCCTCCCACGTAAATGGCTGCACATCGCAAACGTCCAGTCATTACGCAACACAGTGGTGTAACCTATTCTCGGAAAAAACCTTGTGTACTCTTCAAGTAAAATGAACATGTCACTTTGTCCAAGTGTTTCTACGCATGCAGGGTGTCGGAATGTGCTTGGCACTTTGCCATGCATTGTTGTTGTTGTTTTTTCGTACTATTTTCATTAATGGTAAATTTGCACGTCGTGGAATCCATGCATTTACTTAATATACTATGTAATTCATATTAAAAGAAAGCAAGCAAAAAATAACAACACAGAGAAACGAAGGGGAGATGTCGACGCGCTACCAGTAACGGAAGCAACTGAAAAAACCACAACTGCGTTTTCGTTTTTACATGCTTTGTTTTTTAAATATTAATTTAGACCAACTCGACCAACTGTCCCTTATGGTACTGTGAAGTGTCTTATCTATTTAATTTGGCGCTGCTCCACTGCAATGCTTATTTATGTTACGCAGTGCGCATGTTTTCTTCACAATCGTGGTGCGTCGTCGTTATGACCACCTGCATCTTTCGTTTCTTTTTTTTTTGTCTTTGTTCTTTAACCTATCCGCTTCGGTTCAGTGGCTGCGAGGATGCTGTTGCATGCTTAACGCAGGGTTGTGGTTTCTGTACAGTCGGCAGCTGCATTATGAAGTTAACGTAACGTAGAGAAAGAGAAACCTACCTGTATAACCGCAGCTTTATCACGACCCTCGGCTACTTTGGAAAATTAGGATCAATCAATCATAAAATTTCTTGATCACCAGTAGAGCATGCATGAGTTCCTCGTCTCCGGTAGTAGTTTCCAGTCCTTTTTCGTCCTTTTTTTTATTATCTGCGCTGGTTTCGTCAAACGATCTGCAAGAGCGTCCTGGGTCTGGATACACACACGCAGCAGGTAGGTTATGGTTACGTTTATAGAAAATACATGCCGTGTACTTAAAGCACATCATCATCCCCGCACAAGCACGAACGTTTATAAAACATCTAAGCTTTTTTTTTTATCAGAAATCTCTACAGTTTTTTTTTTCAGCTTTAATGTCGCCTTCAGATTAATCCATATCCAGCTTTTGTGGATGGATGGATGGATGCTATGAGCGTCCCCTTTAAAACGGGGCGGTGACATGTCTGCCACCAGGCTCAAAGAAAAAAAAAAAAAAAAAAAAAAAGCTTCCTTGTTTCATGTTGGCCAAATACCTTATCTACATTGATTAAATCTATGTTATACCAAAAAATATAAATTCACGGTCCATCTCTCTGCCTCTTAAGGCAGAATGACCTTATTTTTCCCCCATTATTTATTTTTGTTCTTTATCTCTACTTTTCTGCCACCAATACTCTAACCGTCTCTTACTTATTTCTATCGCGGACGTGTTCAGCTTTCCATTGTTGTCCCTAAAACCCAAGGCTTCATGTAGACTCGTGCCCACACGTATACCTGGGTGAATATCGCCACATTCAATCAGTACATGTTCCATCGTTTCCTTAGTTCCCCCGCAGCATGTACATTGTTCTTCTTCGTTACTAAATCTCGCTTTATAACTACGCGTTCTAAGGCAGCCCGACCTTGCTTCAAACAGTAAAGCGCTTCCCCTTGAATTATCATAAAACCTTTCCCTCCTTATTTCGTTTTTTCCTTTTCGGTAGTTACTCAGAGCCGGCTTCTTTTCCATCGCTGTCATCCAATAAGTCCTCTCCGCCTCTCTGACCTTCCGCTTAATGCTCCTTGTTGCCATATCGCCCGCACTGCCAGCCGTATATTTACTGGTGAGCCTCCTAGTTCTTTTTCTCCACTGCGTGTCAACGCTTTTTCTATACAAATACCTGAAAACCTTCTCTGCCCATCTACTCTCCTTCATTTTCCTCAGCCTCTCTTCGAATCTCATTTTGCTCTGCGCTTCCCTCACTTCAAAGCCTGTCCATCCCATATCACCCTTTACCGCCAACTGCGGCAAGTTGCTGCAGTCCTCTCGTGCGTTGACTGCAACATCACAGCCAGCGCCCCTGGCGGCCCCGGCGCGAAGCTAGCGCGTTTTCAATGGAACTGGCGAGTTTTCCCCGAATAATTAACTGTAGAGGGTGAATGTTGAAAAACGCAGACCACAGAGCGCTTCTGGGAACCTAAACGCACGAGAGGACTGCAGCAATCATGTTGCAGTAAGCTTCTATTTTGTTCCCAGAGCAGTTAAAGATTGTACAATGGGAGTCTATGGAAACGGCGCAAAATGTGGCCTGTTTTTCGGAACCAAAACGGTCACTGTCGTAAAACTAAGCAAGTTATGTTGATGGTCAGGAAATCACATATAGTCCTGACACTCAGCTTTCGTTTGAAGCCATTCTCAACTTGCCGCAGTTGGCATAACATTGTTCCCTAACGCGTTTTTTGAAGCGCGGTCGTTCAAATGTTTGTGGTAAATTGATAAGCCCTTGCTTAACACCGGCGGCAAGGCATCCACAGTGGTCGAGCGAGCTAATCGCTCAAATTCAGAGCGCGGCGTAGCCGCGCCGTCATAGGTTCGATTCCGGGCGACGGATCAGCATTTATTTTTTCTCAGCCCGTGCCTTAGTTCTGCAGCTTCGCACAGGATGTCGCCGCCGAAACAAAAAAAGAGCTTTCGTTTCGGTTTCGGTTCTTGACTGTAATCTTGAGCTGCCGTTTCTTTTTCTCTTTATTATATGACTTTTTTGTGTATTTTTAAACACTCCACGGGTATCACATCGTTCAGATCTACATTTGTAATTCTTACTTTACTCTTTTATAAGCGTCCTAAGGAACAGAACGCCCGATCAAGTTATGGTGAACAAAGCTCTTTCGAACTTTTGTACGCGTACTGTGGTGGAAACTTATTTCTCCCTTCTCATGATGTCGTTGCGACCTTCTCAGTTACCTACAATTCAGCAACGTAAAGGAAGCGAACTAAGCTTACACAAGCGAGGCATAGTAATTAAATGACATGTTAGGCGTTTTTGCAGTTGCTTTGTACTTTAGGGCTAACGCAAGTGTTTGTCGTAATCTTAACGAACGAAGGGGAATTTTTCGAGGGGTTCTTTTTTTTTTTGTTAAACACTACTAATGAAACCAACAGATAGTTAAGCCAATCAAATAATAGGAAAAATTGTTTGTTCTTTTTCAAACAGCAGTGCAATGATTTCGCCCTAACTTAAACGAGATCAAAATCGCTATCTCGACAAACATCAGCGGACGGCTCATATACCCTTCTATACGCTGCGCTCTCAACTCGAAGAGACTGCGCGAAATCCCCTTTCCTACCTGGAGTGGCTGTGTTCTCTTACAGCACCATTTTGTAGAGTTACGCGAGGCTGGATCTAGAAGAGTTAGCTGCCCGCTTTACTTCATTTGTTGCTATCGCACTCACTGGATCGTCCTTGCGGTGAAACTGGGATTTTTATTCATCTCTTGTCATATCTATCGCCCTACGTGAACAGAAAAAAAAACCAGTATGCCTTCTCCTTTAAAATCACAAAGCACTGTGCGCTGCAACGGATAGGTCCGTGTGATATGACGTGTGTGGATCAAAGCTTTCGGGAAGTCCAGGGACTGGTGCTCCCAGTTACAAAACGAAAATCCTGTGATTCAGCAGCTTTTCGCACGCACTCGCAGCCCACCTCAACGTACCGCAATAAGATGCCATTTTAAAACATCTGTAAATGAAAATGTGCGCAGCATGTACTGGTTGCGCAAGGCTGGAACCGAAAGCGGAGCTAGCGTTCGGCCTAGCTTCTTCTAAGGTTTTGCTAGTAATACCAAGCTATTGCTAGAGGTGCAAAGTTTTTGCTAGTATAGTATTATAGGATATGGCTAGGCTTGGATAATCTATTCTTCTCAGGTTTCGGTCGGTTCCCCAGACTATGCACTTGATGCGTGGTTCTGAAGGGGAAATGTCGCGTCACTAGTAGTTACGTGATGGCATTTTAGTCACGTGAGAGAGAAAGTAGATTTTTATTAGAGTCCAGTGCGGACGCTGAGGTTGCCCCTCGCCACCCGGTTGTTCCGAAGTTTTTGGCGCCAACACGTCACGTCAATAGTTACGTGACGTTACGGGATTTTAGTGGCGAGACTAATTACTTGATTTTACGTGATTTTTAGTCACGTGGCTAGTTGTTACGTGATTGTAGTCACATAAGTAGATGTGCGATGTTACGTGATTTTGGTCACGCGACAATTGCAGGCCTGGTGTACAAAAAATTGTAGTCGCAGGAAACAACTACCGATCATCGATATCACATATATTTTACGATCACGAGAAATTCATTTTCGTTGCTCGAAAGAGCAAGCGAAGCTGCACCCGTGCACTTTTTATCACGTTCAAAATTGTTTGGGCTTCTACGATTTTTTTTTTGAATTTTTTGTGTGCTTCATTTGCTCTATTCTTTATTCTTTCCTGGTGAGGAGTGCATATATATTGCTGTACGTTTGAAAATATAGTCAGTTTTAAGTTCAGCGCTGTGTGTGTTTTCCAATATCGTCCTCGTTCCTTGCGCTGTGAAACATCAAATAATGGTCTACAGCGCATTTTTGCAAACAGAAAGCAGCTGTTTTCACTTTGGATTCCGTTCCTGCTCTTTGGAATGTGGGGACACTTGCAAGGAGCGTTGCAAGGAGAGTTTGACCATAGTATCTTTATAATAGCTATCGTATCACGGGCTAGCTTCCGCGCGCTGTGGCTGAATGGGTTGATCATTTGTGCTGGCTGTTTGCGCGCAATCGTTGGGGCCTTGGTTCGAATCCCAATGCGGTTTTTTCTTTTTTTTTTGTCTCTCTCAGAGTTGCTCATGTTTGCCGCGGTGGTACAGCGGTTACGGTGCTCGGCTGCTGACTCAAAGGGCGCAGGTTTGACGGCGGCTCCAGCGTTTTGAACAAGACGAAAATGCTAGAGGCTCGTGTACTTGGTTTTAGATGGACGTTACGAACCTGAAGTGGTCGAAATTTCCGCAGCCCTCGGCTACGGCATGCCTCATAAACATATTATGGTTTGGACACGTAGAACTCCAGCAATTATTATTACTAGTACAACGCTGTTGAAGATTTAGTTGCTTGTTTTTTTCGCTGGAGCATTGCAACCAAGATATTTGCTGCAGTTTCGGTTTCGCTTTTGGAAATGGAGCAAGTAAACTTCTAATGTTTTATTTTTTATTACCACACAACCCATTACTTAATAACGAAGGAAATGGACCCAGATTTTAGTTAACCTCAACCATAAGAAGACAATACAAAACGAAACCAAGGCAAGCATGAGGGCAGCCATTTGTAATACAATAAAGCGTTTTAAAGAAGTACTCTACATTAGAGACGACGCAGAAACGTAACCAGTAATAGTAGAACCAACGCAAAGCTTGTATTGTTGAATCGTCGCCTTTTTTCTACGGGAGCAGCGTTCTCTGCTTCTGCAAGTAGTGCTGCTCCATTGCATTACATTTACTTCTCCTCCGAAAAAGAGCCATCCTGACTAACTACGGACAGCTGCATAGTGACAGTGAGGCTT